>NW_009727685.1:0-296 GCF_000703405.1 Apaloderma vittatum
GGGTTGTGAAATTCATCTAGAGGTCAACTTTGGTTCATGGCGTGCTGTTTAGGGCTCAGTACTTCACTTTAACATTCAGCACAGAAAACCTATGGTTTTTTCTCCATGTCTATCTGGTTTGAGAGTATTTCTCTCTAGTTCATGTGAAGTATTTCATTTTTCTTGGTGATGTGAGGAATATCTTGGTAGCCCTTGTGTTTCAGACATTAACTTTTAAGCTGAACCTTTGTTTTTTATGAAGAGATGAGAAGAGGAAAGAGGAGAGGAGAGGAGAGGAGAGGAGAGGAGAGGAGGGG
>NW_009727685.1:416-25402 GCF_000703405.1 Apaloderma vittatum
AGAGGAGAGGAGAGGAGAGGAGAGGAGAGGAGAGGAGAGGAGAGGAGAGGAGAGATGTCCAAGGACATGGTGAAATTCATCAGGAAACAATTGACTATCTGAGAAATTAATTTTAAGGAAAAAGTGAATAAACCCAAAGATATTAATACTTCTTTACATCTTTTTAAAACAATACATTTTAATTACAGTTTGTCTGAGCAGCGATCATTCAAAATATGAAAGCAAATCTGATGGGTAGTAATGATCTCTGTTCATAATAAAGCAGAACTAGAATTTTTAGATAGAACTGGGTCAAAAACATATCCAGAATCATGACTCCAATTTTACATCCTGACCACAGGCTTTGCAGGAAATACAGATTCACCTTAGCAGTGCTAAGTGCAGTAAGCAGCATGCTAAGTGTTTATTTTTCAAAATGTCTAAACTAGAAATTATGGGGCAAAGAAAGAGAAAATAAAACTGTGTTTGGTAAAGAGAAAAACCTACATCACCCAAAATGGAGGTCATGGCATTTCTGCATCATGCAAGATGTTTTCCTGTTGCCTGTACTATAGTTGTGACACACAAAAATGATATAGGGAGCCCTGCAAATACAAAAACAGAGATACCTGTCAAACTGTATATTTCTATTGAATTGAGATTCACAAATTGTTTGGGATTGTTAGAGTAAGGAAGAACTTTGGCTAACTTTAGCATAGGGCAGCTTGAAAGAAGGGAGCCCCTCTTGTTTTGAATATTTCTTTTTTTTTTCAGCAAATAATTATCTTTTATTTTCCATCCCAGTCTATATGATATCTTTTGATCACAGAATGCTGCATAAGTGGATAAGAATGGATAATTCTTGCTAGACCATACCGAGTGTTCATTAGAAAAACCCACTTTTTCTTGTGGGAAAGAAGCTGCTACGGTGTAACCTTTATTTAACCCCTCCTTACCTCCCCACTGAAGACGCATAAGATTCAATTGCAATTTTGCCTCCAGTTATGTCAAGTTTAAAAAGGAAAATGAGATCTTAACAAGGCTGGTTCTAAAATAGCTATGAGTCATAACTTTTTAATGTTGGAACTTCTGTGCAATGTTCCAGACATCTTAAGTGAATAGTCCAAATGACTCAATATTAGGAACATTCCCAGTACAAACCTTCAATCACATTCTAAGTTAGATGATTTGCAATTAAACCCCAGAAGTTGCTTACTTAAATTTTAAAGGAGTACCCTATTTTCCTTTGGAATAAGATTGGCATCCTTCTTTAATAGTTTCCCAAGCTTTAGTAATTGATTTTTTCAAGTCTCGAGCCATTATTTTAACATTTTAATTTGTGAAAATCTGTTGTGTTTTCTTGTTTAGAAAATTTGGTTGAAATAGTGGTCTTCGGAGTTCTGCTGTGCCTTAACTCACCATAAACCCTAGCATTTTTGGGGGGAGGTTCTTTGCCTTCCGTTTCTCCGCCTTCTGTTTCTCTATTTGTTTAGAAGTAACTGGATTGATCCTTTAGAATACGAACAAAATCCAAGGCTGAGAGACAGTCTACAAAATTTTTTCACCATAACATATTCTACATAGCAGGTCTTATAGGCTTTCCATCATCAGGAAGAATGTTGCTCTTGCACTGAATCTTATTTCCTTTTTTTCCCGAATTTAAGGCAAATATCCCACTGTGCAAATGAGTTCAATATCTTTAGATAAGCTCTCATAGCTTAAAAAATCTCTGTGACCTGGTTTAATACTTCAAACATCTATTGTATTAACATCTATTTATATGATACTACTTGTATGTCACGGTTGTGGAACCCTGAGTACCTACACAGTCTGTCCACCTGCAGGAGCTTATAACATATGAGACAAAAAAACAAAGGACATGGGGCATTCTCAAAGGCAGCATTTTACCCTAGAGTAGAAAAGGAAGGTATCCTTAAACTTCTGAAAATGAGAAATGTAGAGGTAAGGAGTGTGGTACTTTTGCAATTTGACTTCGCTTTGACCTCTTGCAAGTAGCAATAGTGCATGCACAATGAGGAAGCATGCGAACCACAACTCTCAGTGACATGTCCTCTTTGAACCCTGTACAGCTGCTAAGTCAGTCTGATACACTCACAAGACCCAGTACAATGCTATATAGAGATAGTAGCCTCTGAAGAACAATAGCAAAATCCTGGTTTCAGACTGATAATTCTTACCTCATATGTTTAGGATTGCACAGTACCAATGTATTATTTCTGGTTTTAGGACTAAGCAAATAATGACATAAACATATTAGTTTCAATTAATGCTAGCTTAGAGTCTGTAGATCTAGCACTACTGATCATCATGAACTTCTATAAAATAATCTAGTCTGTTAACATGATCCACAGACCTTAACTCAGAATCTCTGAAATGCCACAATATTGTTCAACTATGGCTCATTCTTTAGCAAAGTTATTTAAAATCTACTTTGAATTAAGCAGCTGGTGTTAAAATGTCAAAGTAATCCATAAAACAAGACAATGCCAGTACTCACTCCATTTCTGTTACTAGAAGAGCAATTAAAATGCAGGTTGGAAGGGTCCATCGATACTTAATAGGAAAAGAGGAGAACTGATGTTTAAGCACATTCCACAAAACACAGCAGCCAGTCATCAACAAACAAAAATGACTTGTGAGATTTACGGTCATTATCTTGATGTCTAAACTGACAGTATTTTTATACTGATGCAACAGAAAAAAGACCAAACAAAAGAAAACTAGAGATGCAGTCATTTATTCTGAATTCTTCAAACAAAGGGTGAAAGCAAGATAAAAGTCCTTTTCCTGTCCTCTTACTTATCATACCCACAGCAAAAGCCAAAACTAAAGCCAAATGCAGCCTTCTGATCCAATTCCCATTCATTAGATCTACTATCAAGAATGGCTGTCAAGACTGGCTTCCTTCTACATTGTGCATTAACTTTTTTTTCGTAAGTCCACAGAAACATTCACATTTCATCAACATGAACTTGCTATGTTTTCTGATTACTGTAAGATTCAACTTGTTCTGCTCTGTTGATGCTTTGCCAAAAGTATAGCCATTGTGCAAATTAGTAGTTACTGTGCTATTGCTGAATAATGCAGTGGTCCATATACTTAGCAGTGGCTCAAAGCATAAACGAGGCTTCTGTCACGGTTCAAGTTGACTAGGACAAAAAATCACGTGATCTCCAGCTCACTCCTCCCCTCCACTCCCATTTCCACAGTGATGTGGATGGAGAAAATTCAACTAAAAGGTGCAAGGGTTTAAGATTAAGGGGATGGAGTGTAATAATTTATCATTTAAGATGACACATAAAGAACAAGAGAGACTTGAGGAGAAAACCGTAGATTTAATTCACCACCACCATTTACAAAGTAGAACAGTGAGAGAAATACATGAATAAATACACCCCGATCTTAAATACATTTCGACCACCCCACCCCTCCCATCTTCCTGGCTACCTCCTTCCCCTCATCAGTGCAAGGGGGGCAGGGGGTGGGAGGTGCAGGCCATCTGGCCATTACTCATTGTCCATGGCAGCTCCTCCTTCAGAAAGAGAGCTCCTTCATGCTACATGGTGTCCATCTCATGGGGTGCAATCCTCTTCCTCCTTGTAAGTCCCTCCAGGCCACAGATCACTTCAGGTACAGATCACTTCAGGTACATCCCCTGCTCTCTCTCTCTCCCCTCTCACATGGGACTCTGTACATATCAAAGCATCCTGGATGTTCCCTCTGCTGTCAGTCCTCCCAACTGGCACGCAATCCCCTTCCTGCCATCTCAGCCACCTTGGGGCTTCAGGAAGAGGTTCTACTCCAGTGGCCTTCTCCCTCTCCTCCTCTGAGACTTTCCTCCCTCTCTTTCTCCTCTGGGACTCTTCTCCCCCCTCTTTCTTCTCAGGACAAAGTTCTTCTGTTCTCCTCTTACCTCCCCCTCCTCCAGCAGAAAAATTCGCCAACATTAAAGACAGGACAGATCAAGATGAGACCAAACCAAAAGAGAGAGATAGAACAACGGGCTCACCTCTTGAATACTTTGATGGCAGAGGCACTGATTGGCCTGGCCCTGGCCAGAGGCAGGTCTGACTCCTACCTGGGGGTGGGGGGGGATCTTGAAGCTTCATGCGAGTCTACTCCTGCTTTTACCAAAAAAACCCCACCAGACTCAAACCCATGACAGCTCCTTAGCTAGAAGTGTGCATTTTATTTTAAAGACACATACTGAATTAAACCTTAGACAACATCTGGCTCCCTGTCTGATTGAAACTATTTCTTTTATGTTCTGCTTGCCTTTCTCCAGAATGGAAATGTGTTTCTCACTGTTAATTCTGCCCAGCCTACCCTTGGATTCCATGAATGATTTTTACTGCCTGTATCTGCACCAGACTGAAAAATTTTGCTGTCTTTTTACACAGATTATTGGAATACTGTGCAGAAGCTCATCTCTGAGACTCATAAATAGGAAACACTATCACAGAATGAGTGCTTGAAAGCTTGAAAATCAGCTTCATAGCATTAATATATGTTATGCAGAATCATTAAGAAATAATACTTTATTTTATGAATAATCATTTTGTAGCATACATCAAAGAGCTGCTATGAATATTTGTCTAATAAAGACAACAGTTTAAGGATTAGCCCCATATCACTGGTTTGGGAAGAAGTATGATCATTGTGATCTGTCAGCAGATGATTTATTCTATTAAAATAGGCCATATACTAACATACGTATTTATGCAGCTGCTTAAAAAAGTAAACCCAAACCACATAAATGAATTCATTGACTTCAAGAAATTCTTTATTACTACCATCATTAGGATGGAAAATGGAAATGGAGAAAAATCCATCCTTAACCTGTGACAGCTTTTAAATACAATGGTGCAGTCTGCTGAATTGATATTGAAACCCCATGATTAGACAAGCAAGCAGCAAGCTCAGGGTGTAAGAAAGGAACTGGTTATTAACAAAAAGTGTTATCACTTTATTATTGCTTCTGGAAAGAACAGAAGTAATTTGTCTTTCCAAACACAATCTCTATAAATAATGAAGGATGTTCTGTAACGGGAATAATAAACTGTCAGTTGTGTTTTTATGGCAGCAAGACACATATCAGGATTGGCCTTGTGGAAATATAACTATGTAGAACAGCAATAAATATTGTTCCACATGTTTTCATGACCTATTATTCTTATTTTTAATTGCTCAAAAATGACAACACGGAACAGAAAGATATCTTCAGCATTCAACAGGGGTTTGGGAGCCCTCTGTTCTCTCCCAGCTTAGGTTGCAGGATTTTTAAAACCTCAGAGCTTCTACAGAAGTACTCCAGTTCATCCTCAAGGACTGGTCCTTTCATTTGCCTGGGAAGCTGATTTTTGTCTCCCTGTCCATACAAGTACTACCCTGTAGCATTTGTCAAGTACTATTGCATTTTTTACAGTGGCACCACATGAAGACACTCATTCTCTGATATACAGTTTTACTATAGAACATGCTTTCCATACACAGGGACAAAACTGTCCAAAAAGTCTAAGCAGACTCTGAGACAGAATAGAGTCTTTCTGAGTTCAAATCTCCATTATCCAGATAAGGCAATCTTCAGTTCTGTTGATTTCAGAAAGATCAGTCCCTAACTGCTGAGTGCAATTTAGACAATGTCCATGTGGCATTATATAACAAGTAGAAAGTATAAATACAATTTTTTGATCTCTGCCTTCAAATTGTGTATTAATGCTGTCAACACTTCATGCTTATTTACACATTAGCTCTGTTAGCATATGTTTACTAAAAATTGTGGTTCATACAAAAATAAATAAATGTCACATACAGGAATAAGGGATAAGCAATAGGAAACTAGGAATGGAATATATTCTCTCTGACAGACTGGGTCAGGTAATAATTTCAGGGGAAAAGACGTAACTGGAATAACTGGCTGGTTTTTGAGATCTTGATTGACCAACTTTATCTAAAGCAAAGTAGAGCAAAATGAAAAATGTCATCTCAGATGGCTAATTGTTAGAAACCACGTATACATTTACTAAGAAGAATAATGGTGCAATGGTATAGAATCATAAAATCATAAAATAGCTTGGCTTGGAAGAGACCTTTAAATATCAACCACCCCCTGCAGTGTGCAGGCTGCTCGAAGCCCCATCCAACCTGACCTTGAATGTTTCCAGGGATGGAGCTTCTGCCACCTCTCTGGACAACCTGTACCAGTGCTTTGCCACCCGTATCCTAATTTCTTCCTTATATCTAGTCTAAATCTACCCTCTTTCGGTTTAAAACCATTACCTCTTCTCCTGTCATAACAGGCCTCTCTAAAAGATTGTCACCTTTCTTATAGGTCACCTTTAAATATTGAAAAGCCACAATAAGCCCAGAACCATCACTAGTCAAGGCTGAACAACACCGATGCTCTCAGCCTTTCTCCATAGGAGAGGTGCTCCAGCCTTCTGATCATTTTTGTGGTCCTCCATTGGACCTGTTTCCACAAGTCCATGTCTGTCTTGTCTTGGGGGCCCCAGAGCTAGACACAGTGCTGCAGGTGGGGTCTCATGAGAGCAGAGTAAAGGGGCAGAATTACCTCCCTTGACCTGCTGGTCATGCTTGTCTCTATGCAGCTCAGGATATGATTTGCTTTCTGGGCTGCCAACACAGATTGCTGGCTGATGTCCAGCTTTTCATTCACCAGCACTCCCAAGTCCTTCTCTGCAGGGCTGCTCTTCATAACCCAACCTGTATTGACACTGGAGGTATATGGGAGAAAAGTTATTGTGAAGGTGCTTGCCCCACCAAATACTTCCATTTCACTTGAGCTACATATTTTCCCTATATTTCAGTTCTTTTGTTCTGTATTCCCCTAGAATTAAATATTCCCCTAAAGTTAAACAATGTTGCACTCTTTATGTTATATGCAATATAAAAGATTTTGATGCCATTAAGTATTAAAATGATGAAATGCATCTACTTGTGACAGACCAAACTACATCTGATATTTCAGGTTCTTTTTTGTTTTCTTTATTTCTTAAGCCAGAAAAAGATGCATCACATTACTACCTTATTTTGTCAGATGATGCTCAGAACAGGATCTATGAATGAGCCAGGAACTGCCACAGTCTGAGTGAAAAAATTGTCTCAGGATAAACAAGATGTAAAAGTTAAGAATTAAGAACTTTGAAGAATTTATTAATGTGAGCAAACTCAAGCATACATACACACACACACCTCCATACGGAAACATATTATTACCACTTTAATAATTTGCTAATGAATGACTTCCAATTGCATCAAAATATTAAGTATGATCTTAAGACATTTTTTGTAAATTTCTACTGTGAAAAGTCATATACAAACAATTCTGTAATACAGGGAATCTCACCTCTGAATTATTTTAATGAAGCAAACATAAGAGTTCATAAATGTATAAGAGAGTTCGTAAATATATAAGAAACCAGTGCTAGGTCCACTTTTTCTCTCTAGGTAATAAAATTTATGAATCAGAAAGTTATTTGAAACAATGTGCTTTTAAGCTGTTTTAGCAATTTCACTAATTCTGTTGTTTGACATGGACCTTTTCTTAGTGATTTAATGGAATGGCAGGAGGTCAGATTGGATAGGAAAAATATCAAACTAAGTTTTTTATTAAGATTACCAAGTGAGTGAGTTCAATATCAACGCTTATCATTATTGGAAATTAAAGATCTCACTTAATCCCTTGAAAAAATATCAGGTCATCATGACACCATTAACTGGTTTACGAGATCTAGAATACCTCAGAAGACAGAGGGAGATTTTAAAAAACAGATCAGCCTTTACTGCAGATTCAAGTGGAATAGAAAAATCTCTCACAGTTCACCAGATCTAGTAAGAATAGTGTTTCTTATGAGCTTCCTAGTCACACCCTGCAAATATGACCAAAGAACAGGCCACGACCAAACTTTTTTTCCTATAGCTGGATAGATACTGCCATCTTGCCCAGAGAAGTTGTGGATGTCTCATCCCTGGAAGTGTTCTAGACCCGGTTGGATGGGGCTTTGAGCAACCTGGTCTAGTGGGAGGTGTCCCTGCCCATGGCATGGGAGTTGGAGATAGATGATCTTTGTTTGATTACAACTCACATCATTCTCTGATTCTCTGATTCTATGATCTGTTTCCACATGAAGTTTCAAGTATCCTTTCTCCCCATTTACCTTGTGTTTTGAACTGTAACTAATTGTTCATTCACAAATCATTTACACCACGATTCTTAGTGGCCCTAAGGAGACCAATACGCCACCAAGACAATTTATGAACATGTTAGTGACACATGCATTAAGAATTGGGCTTAAAGTCTAAACTCACCAAGGCATCCAGAGAGCAAGAGGAGACACACAGTGGATGTCACCACAGGCTATGAGTGATGGATAGTTTTCTGAATTCCTTCTCTGGTAACATACTAAATTCTTTATGTGTCTCTCTATATTGCTAATCAAGGAAATTGAGATGTTTCTACTTACAGACTGCTGTAAAACTGCAAAATAAATTATTACTATTATTAATGGAAGACTTCACCCGTCATCACTGTGGGATAATATAAACAAGACTGTTACATTTCAGACTATATACCAAATTGTATATTTCAGACAATAATCAGCAAAAGCACTGATTTTTAAATATTTTATGTCAACATGCATATTTAATACACATGGAAAACATTGTTTTTCCTATAACAACTCTAGTAAACAACTTCTAAGGAAAGAGTCACCATATTTTTTCTTCTGTATCTATTTCTCTCTCCTAAATCAAATCTCTCTTGTTTGCCCTAAACCAATCACTGATGCTACACCTTAACAAAAAGAAGTCCACTTCTTTTTGCCCAAAGAACTTCAGTTTTACCCTACATATTCATATTTTGCAGTAGGCATTGTGAAGAACTGACAGTCATTCCAGATCTCTGGGATAAAGTCATGTTAAGGACAGCGAAAAGAAAGAAGCAGCAGGGGAGCGCAGCCTTTCTGATGGACCTGTTAAATTTGAACCTTACTCTGGTGCCAGGACATGATCCTGAGCTCATGACCCAGGTTTTGCTGTACAAGTGACGTGATCCATAACACCAGTTATGAAAATCTTTCAGCTGCACTCAGTCTTTTTCTCCTGTTTTGCATTATCAGATTTGCCTTGCTAGAGGCTGAGATTATAACGAAAGGCAGCTTGCATATAGCGGAGAAACACAATCTTATTTTGATTTGATCTGAGATATATTGTTCTCAAGTATATGGAAGGGAACTGTGTCTTTTAACAGCAAACATCTTTAATGATTCCTAGTCTGTCTTTCCACCCATCCAGCTTTTCCTACCAGGTGTCTTATTATAATTTCACATGGGTGTCTTTATTTTATTCAGACCTCGAAGAGAAATATATGCTGTTTGCCTCTGGATGTTTCATCATTGCTGTATTAATTGCCAGGTTATAGTGGCATATCCTTATATTGATGAACTTGCAGGTGGATCATGCTGAACTCAAGGTGCTACTGCAGTTTGGTGGCTGAAATTTCCAGCTTTATGAAGAAAAGCAAATCAGGTTTCTGAAATCTATTAAGAACTAAAATTAGAAAAAAAATGAGGTCATGAGGAAGCAGTCTCTGAGGAAGGCTTTTTTGTGTTTGTAATTTCCAGTTTTATGAAGGAAAGCAAATCAGGTTTCTGAAGAACTAAAATTAGAAAAAAAATGAGGTCATGAGGAAGCAGTCTCTGAGGAAGGCTTTTTTGTGTTTGTGTGATGGTGAGTTTCACCAAGTCTGCGGTGCCACAATGAACAGTGATGCATGAGCAGTGTCTGGAATGAGCTGAAAAGAAAAAAAAAAACAAAGTAAAAATCTCTTACTTACCTACTGCTAAAAGTGAGAAGGCAGTACAGAGCAAGACTGGAAAGGACATTGTATGTTGAGTTATTAAGGACATCTGTTAATTTGCTTCTAGAGACAGTTCTTATCTGACCAACAGTATTTATGTTATATGTTAAAATTCTGACTTGCTTTATGTAACTAAATTTCTAGATTGTCTTTTATCTCTGATATTAATTGACTTTTATTGCTAATAATATTTTAAACTACACTACAAATACAACATTGATTCTGAATCATGACACAAGTCTGTACGGTATATGTTCTATATCCATACACATTACCTGAAAAAAAATAACCATAGCAGTGGAATGAATTTTAAGGTTGAAAAATCAAGTGCTCAGACATTAAGTTCCAAAATTAAGGCTGCCTGAGAAGTATTCCTTCCACTGCCTTATATTTATGAATCATTAAACAGTTTGTGATTGCTTGATCATTCAATACATGGGATCCAACATTCACTTTGCTAGCAGAGGTTCAGTATTTCTGTTTATCAACATTATTCAATAAGAGGCTTTGTACATCTTTGTACACATCATTCAAATCCTGAACCAAGGACAAGGTAATTAATTTCTTCAAAGCTTTTCCTCAGGAAATGTCTTTCTAACATTTTGATACTTTCTATATATTGAAAAAATCAATCTTCAGAACACTTCTACAGGGTTAGATAAGGTGTGCTTCTCTACTTAATAGATATTTGTTGGACTAGCCAGAACTGTCCCTGAAACTTATTTATCCTGGCAGGTACGGCTTGTTTCCTGCAGAAGGAAAAAAAATAATAAAAGAACCACATGACTCTATAATTAATGTCAAGGGAATGGACTAGATTTGCATAGGCTGTAGTCATAATGCTGGCATATCCTTACTTTTAAGAATGTGATTTAATGAGACTAACACTTGCTTTTGGAAGTATTTTCTTTTTTTTTTTTAATTTAAAATCTCAGAACTATATATTGGAGAGTTATATTTACTCTCTGTGTGAGTCATCTTCAGGGATGGGATCTTTAGATCTGTAGCACAACTCTCTAATCATTTGAAAATGAAATGATTTAAAAATGGAGAATTCAATTGCCGAGAGGATTTTTCTTGTGAACTATTGGTAAGTGATGTGGACCTGTCACTAAAAGAATAGAGATACTTATTTTATCAGAACTGTAACCTTTGACAAATAAAATCATTGAGAGTCAAGATTCACGTTTTTCTCTGCGAGGTCTGTACAGAGGCACAGCTAGAAATTTCTATCTAGATCTGCTACATGAATTTACTTTTTTCCCCCTTCATAATGGTTCTCTGTGTGTGTCTCTGTGTGTGTATAAGGAAAAAAAAAGTGATTTTCCACAGAAAAGATCAGATAAAGAATCTTTTAGAAAGTGGGAGAAGCCTATGAGCTGGGATCTCGAGTGAGTGCCTCTGTGGCCATAAAGGAAGCACACTGCCAGAGTGAGATAAAACCAAAGTGCTTACAGGATCTTGAGGAACTGGAAAAAAGTATTCAGTTTTTGAATATTTTTAACATTTTTTTTCTTTTTTTCTTTTCCCTCTGTCTTCCTAAACTTTTCCTTTCGTCTTTCTCCTGATCTTGCCACTGCGTCTTCTCTTTGATCTGCCATATCACTGCTGTCTTTTGCAGCTTCTGGGTATTGCCTCAAGAAAAGCTGAAGAATTTTACCCAGATTTAAAGAAAACAACCAGCCAGACCAGTAAAAGAGCCAAAGTAGGGTGCTCACCTTCTGAGATAGACATTCTCATCAGGCCACTGTTGGAAGCAGTGAGCTAGACGATCTTTTATTTCACTTGATGCAGTCATCCATATGTCCTAATGAAGTGCTTACTTACTTTAATCATGGCAAAACAGATTCCAGCACTCAGGATCTTAGAATGCCTTGTGAAACCTTAACCCCTGATAATGCATTAAAATATCGAGCTTTTGTAATAGAGCCAAACAATCCCATGGTTCCAGCATTTCACTGCTTGGTGGAGAACTTTTCCTCTGATATCAACTTGCTGCTATAAATGAATACATCTTCACTTCCAAGAAACTTTAATATTGTTACGAAGTTGTCACTACGATAGTAGCAGATGGCAAGTGGTCTGAAGTCTTCCCAGCCAAGTCAATGTGAATGTAAAATCTCTCTGTCTGAACTCAACAATATGTTCCGTCAGAGAAAGCCAAAGAACAAGCATCAATAGGAAAAATCTGTGTGGAATTCTTAGAAAAATGTGCAAATCCCAATGCTGTTCTTCAGGGCTTGAAGGTTATAAGCTGTCAGGAGTCCTCTTGGGACTTGAATCCTGAAAAGGGTCGTGTATGTATTTAACTGATGCACTCTGTGTAGTCCCAGCTGCTTAGAAGAAAATGTGCACAAACCTTCAGCAGAACACAGAGCTCAGGCTTGTCAGTCTGCAAATAATACTGAAAGCCTATGAATCTTATATAGTTGATGTCCCTTAGTAGAAAGTCTATTTAAACTCCAAATTCAACCAGTGTTGGTGAAAATGACAGTCTTTCTGCCATGTCTCCACCAGGAAAAGAACCACTCTGGTTCATACTGAACCTGCTTTTCATCAGAATCCCCAGATCCTTTTCTGGAAGGCTTCTCTCCAGCCACTCCCAAATGTCTATTCACACTGGAGTAAAAGATAATTTAAAGACGTGGTCATAACTATCTAATACACAAGGACACTTTCAGCTATATTCTGTCATTTCTGAAGGTGCAGAAGAACGCACTATTTATTTACACAAAAGAAGCTGGATAACTCTCAAATTGATGTTCCATTTCACATGGCTAGACTTTGTATTAGGAGTTTACCCAAACAGCTTTTGTTATAATAGAAGTATTTTACTCCAGAACTGAAGTTTTATCTTTCCATACTGTTGTGAAGAAAATAAAATCTAATCTTTTGCTGTGACTACAGGAATATGAATATGTACATCCATTGATACCTGTGGTTTTTTTACACAGAAAATCAAAGCTCAGGAAAACTAAACTAGAGGGAAAATTAAGAACTCCAGTTCTACAGAAGAGAGCCTATAAAGAACACTGATGACTTAGAGATATCATTATAGAAGCAGCAGTATCAAAAAAATATTCTTGTAACATACATATTTCATTAACAAAGTGATACTGTATCTCAGTTGGGATAAACTAGTTAATTTATCTCACTTGCCTAAGCAGGATTTATTTTCACGTATGGAAGTATTGTATATTCAGCTGTGAAATAATGCAAACTTGGAAGGCCTCCAAGTGTGAGATTTCAAATTGTTAATAATGAAAAATCCATTACTACCACAAGGTATGTATTTTAAATAATCTTAAATAGCGTCTAAAATAAAAGAATTTCCATCCCTTGATTAAGATACTTTTGTGATCAAAGACCATCTGAAGTCTCAATATTTCTGAACAAAACCAGTCAAAATGCTTTCCTTTCTGAATGTTCATAGCACAAACTAGGATCAGAGAAATCTGTCCTTGAAAGATTTTTATGAAGATTTATACAGTACAAAAGTACTGAAGTAATTTCCTCATATACTAAAGTCACAAAGTGTCACTGCAATTGCTGTCTCAAGCTCTGTCAGGGATGATTGTAGCATATATGCCCAGATACCACAAATGTACTTGAGATTAGTTTTTCTGAATTCTCATTTGTTATTCCTCTTTGCATCTAAAATGTAAATCCTTTCCTTCCCGTATCAGTTTTATGGATTTCTTTTGCAACTTTTTCTCATAGGTTGATGGAACTTTTAATTACTACATGTATATAATGAGCATATTTCTTCTAAAAACATGTTGTCCTACAATCAATCAGTCAGATTGACGTGAGGGTATGACAAGTGTGGGCTACTCCACCCCTTTAAAAAACTGAAGGAAAAAAATGGTAAGCTCACAAACTCATGGCAAGGATTCTCTCTAGCACAAGTTAGAGCAATTTTGGTACCAAACACACCATGGACTTGCCTAGGGCCATCAATTCCTCCAGGAAATGTGAGCCCATACAATTGTGGAGAAAATGATAACATAAAAAGTTATACAACTAGAAACTTGAATTTTATTTAACACAGTATATTTAACATGCCTCACTGGGTGATGACATGTGCAGGCTAGGGCTATAAACTGGTGACTGGAAAGATGAAAGCTGGTAAAGGTATTGAAAGCATGAACATGAAATACTACAGCACAGTATTGATTTTTTATTACAGGTATTTCTTCATTGTTGCCTCCCACCGTTACTCATAGGATATGGTAATTATGGGGAAGGTGCTTTTCAGCTGTTTTATAAGAAGAGGATATAACATGGGTATTTTTTATATCTTTATCACTGTACACAAGTACTGATGTTTTTTGTTCTGTGGAACTTCGAAGTTCTGAGATGAAAAACATAGCTGGGAGGCCTTTCTACTATTTATAGAAGTGCTTGAGGAATACTGCTTTGTTGATTGATGAGTAGAACACTGAAAGTTAAATCAGTTGCAGAGATGTGGTGGGATACTACTAGGGAGAAAATGGTAGCTGAAATAATGGATTCTTACAGTTCAGTGCTGGCTATAACTATAAAATAGTTTATTCTGAACCTCTAGACACCATAAATAATTTGTTTTCACCAAGTTACCCTTCAGTAGTTCAGTTACTGATGCTTGATAAAGAATTAGATGTCTTTGACTGAAGCATAATTTCTGATATACATCCAGTTTTGAAGTAGAGAAATGAGAAATGGGACTCTATGATGTTTCTTAACTTTTTTTCCTGCTTTTCCCATTGATACAGTCCATCTAGCTGTTAAAAATGTTTTTTCCCCCTTCTTGAATTACCTGGCTCCAGTTTCTAGATATTGTTTCCATTTTACTCTCCCCTATATTAAAGGACCCTTTCCTGATGAGAAAATGGCTAGAGAGAACAATCTAGCAGAGTTGAACACTGAAAAGCACTTTCTCTATTGTATTCATAGCATAGAAAGAACACTTTTTGGAGAGGCAATAATATTTTTCACATCAATAGGGAAATTCCTCAGTGATGATACTGCTTACAAACAACACCTTTTTATTTTATTCATATTTGTCTTCACTTTGGTGCTTAACAACTCTGATCAAAAAATTGACACCGTTAAGTGTCTCACTGAAGTATTTTCTGATTCTTTAAAAAAATCCATAATTTCACTGCAGTTTTTTCTCTTCCTTTAAAAACTCTGAACCCCTGTATTATATAAAATAATTTTTAGTAACTTCACAATGCCTCGTACTGAATGAAATCACCTTGTACTACCACCTCCATTTTTATATAATAATTTATATCTTATTCACTTATGTTTCCCTAATGTAACATTCAGAGTTTATAGGGGTTTTTTTAACCTGCTATTAAGCCCTTTGAGTCACAAATTCTGAGATAAGACCCCAAATTTTTAAGTTGTGGACTGAATATATTCTTTCTAGGCACACATATTTACTTTAAACTGTAGCAAAAATTCTAATGTTTGAAAACATCTAGGCTAGCAAGTGATCAGAGGACTATATGACCCATCCTTACTGCTCATTTGCTACTGCAATAATTTTTGTGTCATCTTACATACTAGTGTTTTTTTTTGCATTTCTTCTAGACCATTGATGAAAATGTTGAGTAGACCTGATACTACACATAGTGCATATAGAAACTAAATAGGTCCATAGCATAACAATGCTATATTAGTTTTTGAGATTTATCAACCTACTTGGTTAAATTAACTCATAGTTAGTACTCCATGTAGTTCTGAAAGATAGCGTTAATTTCACATGCCTAATGTTTTAAAGAACTCAAACAGGTACTTAAGAAAAAATGTCAACAAAGGACTACATGTATGCAGTTATTTGGGTTTTATTTTTCAAGTGATAAGTGACATGAGCTGTGTTTTAGTAATGATAGAAACTCCCTGTTAATATATTTTTAGTTTGACACTCATTGGTTATCCAGATCCTTTGAAATGGGTTATCCCATTTCTCCTCTGCAGATGAAATTATTTAATAGTCTTTTATCTTTTTAGAGTTTACAAGAAATATACTGTTACAAATGCAAGGTTTAGAACTCCTTTTTGATTATCCCACTTACTAGGCTTAACTGGAATCCTGAAATAAAGCCTTAAAAAACCCCCAAGAAACTCCAGAACAGCCATAACAGAGGATGATGGAGCCTTTGAAAAGAAAACAAACAAACAAACAAACAAATGAACAAACACCCCAACGATCTGAAATGTAACTTTTTAGGTAGCCATACTTTAATAAATTCTGATACATTATTATCAGAGGGTCCAAAGTGATTAATATATAGTCTTGTAAGTCTTTTTTTTGTGCACAGATATGAAAGAATAAATCGGATATGTTATTGAAACATATATAAAAATGCATAATTCAGGTATCATTTACCTTTTCCAATTAAAATAGAATTGAAATCTCTGTGTTTTGTACTTTCTTGATGAAAACTACACCCTCCGTTTACTCCTGAAGGTACCAAGAAATTTCCCGAGTTATGCCTTTTGATGTTATTCTTCAGTCCTTGCTACCTGTCCAAGAGAAAAACATCTTAAAAATCATACATATTAAAAAACCCCAAATTCACTGCTTTTTCTTTATTTTCAGCTACACCGACTGTGGTTTACCACACTGTCCAGAATTGACCACAGCAATGGATTTTTCTTCTTTTAAATGTTTATGAACTTGAAAAAGTTGACATGTGAGAACAATCCTATTGAACCCACCCTAGATTATCCTCATCCCATTTTAACAACCATCGGCATATCTGCAGGAGTAAGCACTGGTACAATGAAAAAAAAGCATTAGTCTCTTTCAGAGTTCCCATACAGCAAAACATACCAGTATGGATTGAACATTAAGCACATGTTTCAAGCGCTCCACACACATATAAGCATTTAAGGAGGTGCTTTGCGTAAGTGCTGCTTAAATCAGACTGACAGTAATTCGACTTAAGCATACGCTTAACTGGACTGGAATGGGGTGGGATAACTAATGTGTTTGAGACTGGAAATGGGCTGCATATGGAGTGAAAGCAATATGGTGCTATCACAGAGAGTTTTGGGTCTGCCCAGACTCCACCATGTGCTTCTATTTCTCCACCACAGTTGCCAGGTAAGTCTCAGTTTACCACAGCATCTGGACAAATTACTTTCCATAAAACAGATGTAGGAGGGGCATAGGTTACATCCCTTTCTGTATAACTTCAAAAGCAGAGTAATGATGAACTCAGGCCTTAACTGGACCCCAAAATCTGGATCCTGAAAGAAGGACTCCATAGAGATATCTTTGGTGGGAAAGTATAGAAAACAGCTACCTTGGCACAATTGTTCAAAACTTTGCATGTCTGTAACATAGAAATTTCTTCTGTTCTGGCTTTTAAATCTAGCTTTTTGGTCCAAATTGGGATTCCTGCAGAAAAACAACTGAGAAAAATTATTCTCATGTTGAAGAATTAGGATCCTTTTTAATTTCATTTTTATAAGGCTTAAACAGATTGATTGGCTACCTCATCTTCTGAAGGTCTTAGAATCCTTCATAGCAAAAGAGAGGGCAGAAGAGGGCTTTTAGGACTTTCAAACTCTATGCCACATGAATAGCAAATGGCTTCAAGAACTGCTCTTCTCATTTTTTTCTTAGGTCAACAGGGAACCCGGAAGCACTGGGATTCCCAGCCAGGCAGCAATTTTCCAGCAAGGTTCCTCTGAAGAAAAGAGCTCGCAAGGATGTACAATGCCTGATCCAAACACTGTGCATATACTAAGAAAATTGTCCAGAGAACCACACCATCAATACTTTTGTGATCCTGCAACTTGGCACACTCATCTGGTAGGTTTCACTGGACCCTTTCTTTTGAGGAAACTCACAAATACAGAACAGAATATTTCTACACATCATCTTGCTTTCTGACAAACCTAAATATTTCAGAGAAAAAGAAATTGTAAGACTTCCAGCAAACTAATCCTCAGGAGAAAAACTCTTGCTACTCAGCTCAAGTGGCAGCTGTCCAAGAGAAGAATAAGATGTAAAGGTTTGCAATGGGTTGAGATACTGTCACTTCAGTATAGCAGTAATTCAAGAATAAAGCACTGACAATATGCAGTTCTCAATTACATCATCTTTAGCCTAAACCAAAAGTGATTGCAGTGAGTAAAGGAGAGACTGATGCAACTCCTCATTCCTGTAGAAAAACTCACCATGGCCCTATCTGTCACCCCAACCACTTGAACTCCTCTGGCTTCTCTGGAGGAAATTATGGTTACAGCCTAGCTGCCTGTTCCAGCACCATAAATTTTGACAAGGTCATGCACATCAGTAAATACCAGTTCTCACAGGGCAGGTAGACAGACAGTGCCTTACTTCAAAAGACGTGCTGCACAATAAAGAATCCAAGATAAAACACTCTCATACAATACAATAAAACAGTAGAAACTCTAACAAGCTACTTGTAATGCATAATGAGCATTGATAATCTAATTTTAGCCTCCTACTTTTCACTACACCATAGAGAAGGTATTTTGCTGTGTACTTCACACCATTTGCTCAGAAATACTGGCACTACTTCTGACTGGGAAATACACTTTGAATTATATTGTTGTTTTAAATCTAACCTTCACAATGTCTTTGTGTGCAGAGATTAATACGAGAATATCACAGAAAGATCATCAACAATCTCTGCTGTGATGCTGGAAGCAGACAACTATATCAACTGGTGCTAGCGGGGGCGCAAATACATTGCAAGGTCTACATGGTTTCAGGGTTGATCAAAGTTTATTGAACCAGAGGTTGCTAGCAAATATTTTACTACCATTGAGTGGTAGTGAATCAGACAGAAAGGCTTTTTGTTAACTCCTGGAGAACTAGTTGAGAACTTCAACTGCAGTGATTGCAAAGCCATCTCCTACTCCTTCTGCAGATACTCCCTTAGCCAGGCACCTGCCCACCATGGAGGTAGATCCTGCCAAGGGCAGGTGTCCCTGCCAAGGGAAGCAGCAGCCACAGCTGCACAGCGAGGCAAGAGAGCCAGCAACATGCCACCGTCATTGCAGAAGGGCACACGTCAGGCCTGACACATGGAGATCAGCCAGTTGTGCAGGCAGAGCACCGCGGCAGCTCAAGGCTCAGGAACAAGTGGGAGACCAGCAGCACGCTCAGATGAAAAGTGTGCAGTAAACCCCCTGAGCCCAGTGCAGTTTCTAACCTCGAGCCTCATATGAAACCAATGACCTGATTTCAAACCACGTAGGATAGAAACCACTTCTGTATCACCGTCGCAGCTGCCTCTGCCCTCCCCATGCTCCCAGCTGCCGCTGCATAGCCCCTGGCAGGCACAAGGCTGCCTGATGGCAAACGTAGCTCCTGCTTGGGGATCTTCAGCTGTGGCACCACCAGTCATGAGAAGCAGCACCCCAAAAATGACTGCACTCTTCAGTAGATCAAGGTTTAATATCGCTCAAAGTGGAGTGTCTTTTTCCTTTCCTTACCACCCTTTGCTCAACACTGAGAAGTGCACATGGTTCTCTATTCAGCTCACAAACTATGCATCACCTTCCAGGACTTTTTCTGTTGACTCTGACTGACAGCAGCGTGAAGATTAGGCAGCCTTTTAATCTTTTACCATCAGTGAGGTAAAAGAGCAATTGCCTGGCAGTGCAAGTCACAGACAAATAAAAGGTTCTGAAAGGAGAAAGCAGTCATACACTAAGTTAAGCTTCCAGCCTATTCAAGTCCATGATGCCTCCCTTTGAAAGCTGCATAACTTAATGATAGTTTCCTGGAGGATTTTTCATGAGCCTTTATGACAAAGACCCATATTTCTCATTAATAACATTCCTCTATCAATTTAAAAAAAAAAAAAGGAAAAGTTCAGCTATTTCTTTTTAAATTACAAACCTGAACATAGTTCTTTGCATCTTCAACATTTCAATATCTTTTCTTTGTATTTAAACAGATTATGAGACAATCTCAAAGAAGAACAACTAATTTTCAGAAAACTGGAACATCTCACTAGTATTCAGCAGCTACCTGAAACAATTTCATCATTAGGAATGCTCCCACAGAGACACTTATACAGCTCTGCCAGTATATGAGCTGATATTATTTTGATTTAAGAATAAAGAAAGAATTCATTTCCCCATTAAATAGGCATGGGGAATAATAATAGCACTTTATTACAGCTGTGTTCAGACTGAAATTAGGCATATCATTTCAGATCATGGAATTTTGGTTAGTACCAACTCCTAGACCAGGTGCAATGGCACGGATTCTTCTATAAAGTCCTTACAGGTGTACCCCACAGCTCTCTATGATCTTCATCACAGAAGTCACCTGTGTCTTCAGTGCTCTTGATATACCGTTAGTGAACTAAAAAATCCCAAGAGTGCTTTCACATGTTCACTCCAACTTCTCTGACACAGCATGAACATCACTGTCAGGACTGAAAAGGAAGAGCATTTTAAACAGATGTATATAGACAGCAAAATCTGATTTATAAATCTAACCTAACGGTTATCAAAAGGTAACAGCTGAGTAATAATGACAGAAGAAATATTAAAGTAGGTGAAGTCTCGATTAAAGTTTTAGGTATCTCATTGACATGCTCTGAGTCACCCACATCTTTCTCAGCCTTACGGGAGACCTTATATGAGTTAAACTGCCTTTTGAAGCAGACAGAGCTGATGTGATGTGTCTTCACAGTTTCTTTTCTTGTATACTGATTTTGTTTAAGTATTCATTAGAAACACCTTGCCCATTTAGTTCGGCAGTTCTCATACTTTAAACCTAAACAAATACAACAAAACTGGCTTTCAAAAATATCTAGAATAAAAAGAGAAATGGAGCTAGTAATCTCAAAAGTAAATGTGACTGACAACATTATTTTTATTCCAGCTGTCAAGAAAAGTGGATAGTAAAGAATAAATACATGAGCCACTGACATCATAAGAGGTGAATGAACAACTTGACCTTTTATTTGGGAATGTGACAGATCTTATTAACAGAAAGGTCTTAAAATTAAATTCACTTACAGATTTAAAGGAGAATATCACACGATGCCGTTGGTGACACTATTTCTGAGGTATCTGAGATCTGAAATAAAGGAACTTGAAAGGAAAAAGAAAACATAAAAATAGCTAAACCATACACAATATAATTTATGGGCTCCACACTGGAACTCATCTGCTTTTTCAGACATTGCTGTCAAATCAAATTATTTTCGCCACATAAGGGCATAATAAGAAGTGCAAGATATCTGAGTTTCTTATGAAATCAGGTCTTAGAATTGAATTCTTTAACCTCATACCTTCCTAAAGTTGTCCAAAGAGGCTAAGAGGCATAAATGTTGCACCAAGGGCAGTTTAAATTGGATATGAGTAAGAATTTCTTAACCAAAGGGATTATCAGGCATTGGAAGGGGTTGCTCAATGCAGTGGTGGAGTCCCTGTCCCTGGAGGTATTTGACAGTTGCGTAGATAGAGCAGACTTGGAGTGCACGAGCTAGATATTTTTCGTATGAAACTAATCTGAAATTGCATTTCAGGGGTGCATCTACTAATCAAGGACCAGACTAGACTTAATGTATAAGCTGATGAAAGACCATGCATAGTGGACATTGATTGAACTCTACAGATCTATCCTTAATGAGTCAAATTTTCATTGTGTAATCAGAGTAATTCTTGGTATTAGTTCAGTGACTGTTCAGTTCACTGCAAGAGGGACATATTTACTGGAAGGCCTATACAGCCAGCCATCCTCAGTCCAGGAGGTTCCTCCAGTGCATCGATGGCAATTTCTTGATGCAAATGGTGAATGAGCCGACCAGGAGGGGAGCGCTGCTGGACCTTGTGCTCACCAACAAGGAAGGTCTGGTTGAAGCAGTGAAGATTGAGGGCAATCTTGGCTGCAGCAACCATGGGATGGTAGAGTTCAGGATATTGTGTGGTGGCAACACAATATCAAGCAGGATCACAACTCTGGACTTCAGCAGGGCCAACTTTGGCCTCTTCAAGCAATTGCTAGGGGAAACCCCATGGGACAGGGTACTGGAAAGTAAAGGGGCCCAAGAGAGTTGGTTAATATTCAGTGACCACTTCTCCCAGGCTCAGGATCAGTGCATCACAACAGATAGGAAATCAAGAAAGAGATCCAGGAGACATGCGTGGTTAACCAGGGATCTGCTGGGCAGACTCAGGTGGGCGGGGAGGGTATATAAGTTGTGGAATGAAGGGCTGGCCACTTGGGTGGAGTATAGGACTGCTGTCAGAGAATGTAGGGAGGCAATTAGAAAGGCTAAGGCCTCCTTGGAATTAAAACTTGCGAGAGAGGTCAAGGACAACAGAAAAGGCGTCTTCAAATACATTGCAGACAAAATTAACACTAGAGGCAATGTAGGCCCTCTGGTGAATGAGGTGGGGGCCCTGGAGACAGAGGATAGAAAGAAGGCAGAGTTATCAAATGCCTTCTTTACCTCTGTCTACACTGCTGGAGGCTGACCACAGGTGCCTCAATCCCCTGAGGCCCCAGAGAAAGTCAAGATAAAGGAAGAGTTTGCCCTGGTTGAGGAGGACTGGGTTAGGGATCAGTTTGAACACTTGAACATCCATAAATCCATAGGCCCTGATGGGATGCAAGGGATACACCCACAAGTGCAGAGGGAGCTGGCGGAAGTCATTGCTAGGCCACTCTCCATCACCTTTGGTAAGTAAGTTGTGGGGAACAGATGAGGTGCCTGAAGACTTGCAGGAAGGATGACCCGCGTAACTACAGATCAGTCAGCCTCACCTCCATCCCTGGAAAGATGATGGAACATCTTATCCTTGGCGCTGTCTCTAGGCATATCAAGGATAACAAGGTTATTAGGAGCAGTCAGCATGGCTTTGCCAAGGGGAAGTCATGTTTGACCAACCTGATAGCCTTTTATGAAGACATAACGAGGTGGATGGATAGTGGCCATGCAGTGGATGTGGTCTATCTGGATATCAGCAAGGCATTTGACACCGTCTCCCACAGCATCCTCATAGGTAAATTGAGGAAGTGTGGTCTGGATGACCAAGTATTGAGGTGGGTTGCTAATTGGTTGAAGGTAAGAAGTCAGAGAGTTGTAGTCAATGGGGCAGAGTCTAATTGGAGGCCTGTGTCTAGTGAGGTCCCTCAGAGGTCAGTGCTGGGACCAGTGCTTTTCAATATATTAATCAATGACCTGGATGTGGGATTAGAGAGCACTGTCAGCAACTTTGCTGATGACACAAAACTGGGAGGAGTGGTTGACACACCAGAAGGCTGTGCTTCCATTCAGAGAGACCTAGACAGGCTAGAGGGCTAGGCGGGGAGAAATCTTAGGAAGTTCAACAAGGGCAAGTGTAGAGTTTTGCACCTGGGAAAGAATAACCCCATGTGCCAGTATAGGTTGGGGACTGACCTGCTGGAGAGCAGCACAGGGGAAAGGGACCTGGGGGTTCTAGTGGACTTAACTCCTCTAATAAAAGGACTGCTTGTGGGTTCACTTGTAATTGTACAGAGATATTATAAAACCTTACAAATTTTTAGGCTAGTACTGGACAGGAGCGAAACAATAATTTTTTTGTTTTGGTTTGTTTTTTGCTGTCTTTCATTGTAGGGCAAAGACAAATATATGTCTTACAACATATGAACCATAGGCTGTGGGCTTATTCGATGCATTCAGTCATGTGAATTAGCTACTAATCCTCTAACTCCAATCACTCCTTCAGATATTTAATCACAAAACTACAGGGCACTTCTAGTGCATCTGGAAGATCAAATTATTCCTTGCCTCACATATGATTGTACCTCCTTTTATACATACAGTTCAGGCATCACAAAATATCAGTTTTCTCCATGAATGTCTAAAAATGCTCCCAGCTTATCAAATAAAAACCTGCTTTCCCTGTTTACCATTAACCTGCAAAATCAATATGCATACATATAACTCCACTACTACAGAGGGCATATCTTAACATCACAAAACTGTTAACAGTATCTGCAATGTTTAAAGCGCTATGACTCTCCTTTAAAGACAAGAAATTAAGGCAAGTTTTCCAGCTTTTCTGCAACTGCTTGTTTTGTTATAAACAGTTTTAGCTAGAGGTCTTCATTATTGACTTGCCCTCCTGGGTTGACTAGGAAATGTTAAGCATGGATCTACCAATATCTCATAAAAAGAGGAGGTAGGAGGGGAGAATGAACCTGATCTGATAGAAGTCTGATGTCTTCCAATTCTCAACACAGAAACTGCAGTCCCAAGGGCTCAAAGTTAATGCATCTTTTGTACCTTTATTTAGCCATTACTTTAGATACGGCCTGCCAGTCTCCTATTTCCATCGTGACACCAGACATGCTTTAATGTCCTACTCAGTAATCAGTTTGCTAGTAACCACTTGGCCCTCTGACTCTAACTTTCCCCATCCCCTCTCCACACACACATTTTCAGGCATCTTCTCTACTGATGAGATACTTTTAAAAAAATTTGTAATATTTTTATTTGATTTTTTTATACCAAGACACATTTTTGTGGAAGATCATTCCTTCCCTCACATGCAAGCTGCTTTTTGAATTTTTTGTATGTGCTTTTATACCTTTCAAATGCACACACCAGTTTTTAATTTTCATATTAATTTTCTACAGAGAACTCTTTGCATACTTCCTTCTTTGTAAATAAATTAGGTGAAAAACGTCCCTAGGTCTCTGAAGGTAAGGTAAAAAAAAATTAATTCCAACCCACTCTGATTAACTTGTTTTGCAAAGCAGTTTTAGCAGACATCCCCTCTGGAAAATTTTCTTAATTGCTTCCTGAAGGCAGAATGCCCGTGACTAGTTCTCGACATTATTAGGGAAATACTTTACTGTGATTTTTGGTGTTGTGCACACACTATATTACTTAGAGAGAAACAAATCTCATTTCTCTTATTCATAATTTCCTGAAGTTTAATAATTAAGATGGAAAGATGCAGTCAACTGTCAATTAGTTGCATTTTCATGAGGTTCTTAAGTAATAAAAACTTACATTCAGGTACATGTGCCAGAAAATGCTCCATCTCTGTGGGCCTTATGTCTCCAGAAGATGAGGGATGTGTACTCCAGCAAATTCAGTTTTCATACAAGCAATATATA
>NW_009727686.1:0-479 GCF_000703405.1 Apaloderma vittatum
GAGGTGTGTGACTATGCACAGGTAGCACATTCTGTGCACACTTCCCATGTGTGGTTCTGAGACCTCCAAGCCATCCCAGAACTGTCTGACTGAATTGAGATGTTCTGGTGAAGGTGAACAATTTAGAGGATGTCTGGATGCTACAGCACAGCCTTCTGCACCCCAATGGCCACAGAAAGCTGGACACCAGGTCTTTAGCTTAGACCTCTCCAAGCTCCACTGGCCATGTTGTTGAGTATCATGGATCTTGAGTGTCCCAGAGCACCATTGCCCTGAGTCATGACCCCTACAAGAGCTGGGCAAGGGCTTCCCATCAGAGGTCGTCCTGCTGTCTATTCTTGTGTGGGCCCACTTTCAAGTGAAGGAGTCCTTCCAGGAGAGACACCGTGCTATGGAAGGTGTGGCTATACAGAGACTGAAGTTGAGTCTGTATTTTGGCCTGAAATTCATGGGGAGTGTCAGCCTTTCTGCCACCAAAG
>NW_009727687.1:0-77146 GCF_000703405.1 Apaloderma vittatum
AAAGCGCGGTCCCGGCTCCTCTGTCTGAAAGGTTTTGGGCAAAAGGCGCAGCCTACGTTTTAGGTCGACTAGTAGTTAAAAATCAGCATTCATGATAAAAAGCGTGTTGTGGTGGTTTTTTTTTCTTGTGATGTTGCAGGAGTCCCATCATCATTTCGTGTTGAGACAGTATGGAATGAAGAGCTATTTTTTGCCAGAGTTCAGACCTGAAGAATTGATTGAGGAGGTGAGGCACAGGTACACAAATGAGTTCACATGAGAGAAAAGTTGCTGTAATTTCTAGCAGAAACCACATAATGCATTGGGTTGGAAGGGGCTTTTAGAGGTCACCTCGTGCAACCCCCCTGCAGCGAGCACGGACACCTTTAACTAGATCAGGTTGCTCAGAGCCCCATCAAGCCTGACCTTCAACATCTCCAGGGATGAGGCCTCCACTACCTCACTGGGAAACCTGTTCCAGTGTCTCACCACCTTAAGAGTAAAGAACTTCTTTGTTGTATCTAGTCTAAATCTACCCTCTTTTAGTCTAAAACCATTGTCACTTGTCCTCCTAAAAAGACTGCCCCATCTTTCTTATAGGTTCCCTTTAAGTACTGGAAGGTCTCCCCAGAGCCTGCTCTTCTCCAGGCTAAGCAAGCCCAACTCAGCCCGTATTCATAGGAATGTAGTTCTATTAATACACAGTTAAATCAGGCATAATTCTAATCTGTTGGTATGGCAGAATTATAGCAAAATACTAGAAATGTGCACCTGGCTTAGTATTTATTTCAACATCTCAAATCAATATGAGGAGGTGAAGACAGGACAGGAAAATTCAGGTGAAGGTGGAAAGCTGGACATGTGACAAAGCACTGCTCCCATAGGTGGCTCTGAGTCCTTTTTAATCTTTACAAACAGGTCTTTTCAGAGGGTTCTGGCTGCAAAACATCCACAGCATGGAAAGATGCATTTTTAAAGGTGTGATGTCATAATTACTGACAAAGCAGTACATCAGTTAGTTAGGTGCTGTGTCACAAATCAGTTACCTTAGAAACATACAGCTGAGAAAGCAACTATTAGAAAATAGGGGAGTGATGAATAAAGCCGTACAATTTACAAACCTCCACACATGTCCAAAGTGAGGGCTCAGATAGGAACCTTGGGGGAGTATGCAGAGGTTTCCCTTGCTGTATTTTATGGCACTCGATCTTTTCAGCTAACCAAACTGACTGATTAAATGCCTGCGAGTCCATTTTTAAGGGAAAACGTTGGGACTGACATCATCTTTCAGCTGGTATTTGGAGTGAAGCTGTCTTGCTCTGGAGCCTTTGTATGTGAATATAATTGAAACTGACTAATTCTCATAGTAATCTGAAGAGTTTCTCAGGTGAACTCATTCCCTCTTCCACAGCATCTGTTTTCACTCAGGCCATACACCCTCATTAACCCCTTACCATTTTTTGATTTCATCTTTCTTTCTCAGCAGACTTTTAATTTCCTTTAATTTTCTGCCTTGAGAGTTTCATCATATTTGTTTCTTTGTCCCACTTCACACTCCCATCTTTGGTTCTTTATCAGTCTTTCTGCCTCTGAGCAGTCACAGGTATTTTGCTTTGTGTACTGAATGCTCCCACAGCTAACTAGTGGGAGGTGATCTGCTGCTGCCTCTGGCTGAGAGAAGCAATGGGTTGGTGGGCTCTCTCTGTTATTCCACAGGCACAGAATAGTGGGAATATTTTGAGGGTGGAACATCTCTTGACAGCAATAGTGTTCTTTTGCTTTCCCTTTCCTCTTCTAACTCTTTCTCCAGCTCCTGTCTTTTGAGGATGGGGAGATCCTTCTCTCTCCCTGTCAGAAGGAGAGGAATCCTTAAGATCTCATGTATGCAGTACTGATACATTAGAGGGGGAGCCTCCGTGGTAGGAGGATACAGCCTTCAGCTACTAAATGAAATTTAGTTCCTCTTCACTCACCTGTGGCATAAATTGTGTTGAAGATAATGTCCGCACTGTTTATACAGTTTTTTTAAACACAGTTCTTGTGCTATCATTAGAAATTCAGCTGTTATCTCAGCTGCAGAAATTACCTCGGTGTAACTTCTGAACACTTCTATCTTATTCCAAGCCATTATTCCGTTCAGTTCACATTTCCCATTCCTTCCCCCCCCCAGACTCTTGTTTACCTCTGAAGCATGCTACCGCATTACAACGATTCCTGCTCCCAGGTCTCTACAGTAATGGATGTTTGCAGGGTCTGAATAACTGCCTTAATGAAAAGGAGTCCTGCATGCTGATCTTAGCAGGTGGCATTGTATGTTTGCCTGGAGACACATCAGAAGAGGAACAGCAGGGGTGTTGCAAGACAGAGTTTACCAGAACTGAGGAGAGCAGGATGCATTTGGCCTAGCTGTCTGGAAGCGCTGTGTGAACCCCATAGCCTAGACTTTGATGTAGAGAATGGGTGAATATCCCTGCATATTGTCTGTCTTTGTGTGCTGTTGAGTGACCTTTGCAATCTGGGACGCTTGTACAGAAAGCTTGTACAGAAAGCTTCGGTGAATACACAGTAGAAGTTAACAAAAAATATCCATGTGTCCCCAGTATTGTGCTACTGGAAAAAAAATGGCTTTGTTTTTTTAAAGCTCTGAGACTAAATATAAAAGATTACTTGTGACGGAATTTCCTGGAGATTTCTTGCCACTTGCACACAGCTTCAGTAGTCACAAATTCCTCAGGAAATATGTTTACCCACAAGGTCATTGAAAAGAGTTTGTTTTTTGCCTTTTATGAGCAACTTTTGACTTCAGTAAGTAAAGAAGAAATAAGGGAAATAACCTCAGCGTAACTTTTCCTGGACATGACACTCAAAACAACTAGTAACTGCTGCTAATATGCAAAATCTATTACTGTTTTCACCGAACAACTTTTACTTAAGGATGAATTTGCCACAGAGAAGCATTTCCCACACTTGAGCTAAAGTGCTCAGAATGTTACTGTGAAAGTAGCTGTGGGGTTTTTAAGTCACCTCTTAGATTCTCAGTGAAATTGAGAAAAGAGCTTTCTATTCTAGCTGGTTACACTTCTCTTGACTGTGTAAAGAACTTTGTGTGCAAAAGACATCTGCTACTTTTTTACAGAGACAATATGATATACTTTGAGCGAGGTCACTGTTTCTCAATGAAGTCAATCGCATTTTCTTATAAATAACTGAAGAGTGTGAGAAGCACAAGTGATACATTAGTGTGCTTTATTTGTGTATTCAGAGTTTGACAAAGAACATTTGACCTCACCATGGCTGAAAGAGGAGTGATGCAGAGACATCTTCTATATTTAAGCCAGTGACAGTATTTTCAACTTTCCATTCCTGTTCACAACCTTTTCTGATGAAGTTCCTTTTCTCCTTGCCCGTAGGATCTGTGATCCTTACCACATGAAAAAGAAATTTTTAATACTAATATTTCTGTATCAGGATTAGCCTTTAACCAGTTACTTGGAAGGGAGAGAGGTGAGCTAATAAAGCTGACCTGAGCTTCCAGATCAGCTAGACACTAAAACATGTGTCTAACTTTATCAGTAGCCTAAATCTCACAGCTCCTTGCCTGGGAGAGATTTCTCAAGTGATTAAACAGTGCGGGTTCAGCCGCTAAAGGTAGTTAGACTGGAAGCCAACTGGCTTTAGGTTCAGCCTGACTCAGGGCCCACCTGGCTGCAGGCTGTAGCTCCAGAGTGGCAGAAGACTGGGCTGTGAATTCAGGCTCTGAACAGGAGCAGCTGAGAAATGCTCTGGTGGAGTACTGAGTGCTTTATAAATGCTGCTAATGAAGAACTGTGTTTGAAGCTTTTTTGGGAGGTCAGTGGAAGTTCTCACCTCCTCTTCCACCTATATTTTCACTCTCTAGTGCTAAATGAAAGAGACATATCTCAAGAGGCAGACTGACTGCATTCACAGATACGAGCCTTTTCTTATTAAGAGGCTATTTTCAGTAACAGCAGCTGTTTAAAAGCTTAACTTTCTTCATCCCAAAACTATGTGCAGATGAGCAGCATTAGGCAGATGGCGTTTATTTAGGCAGTAATAGTGACCAGACAACCAGATAAAATTTTTAGTCTTTCTTCAAGGCTGTTATGCAATTGTAGGTATTCCTTTCTCATTTTCAAAGGACTAGGAAGCCACAGAATTTTCCACCTCCTCTTGCCTAATTTTCTGGAACTCCTGATAGGAAAACCAGTATGCTTAATATAACAGAAACCTCAAATTTAAAGTGAACTGCTTAAAATCTACATTGACAGAGATGTGGCATGTAAGCTGGCAGTTTTTCTCAGTGAGCATAATTGTCCACACGTTTTGAACGTCAACAACGAAAGCAGAGTTTCCTCATTACCTCATAGCAAGGGATATGGTTTTCATAAGGTGCCAGAGGCCTTCCTCCCGTCAAGCTGGAGGCCTGTGGCCAGTGGTGTTCCCCAGGGATCAGTACTGGGTCCATTTTTGTTCAGTATCTTCATCAGTGACCTAGGTCAGGGGATAGAGCATACCCTCAGCAAATTTGCTGATGATACAAAACTGCGGGGGGTGGCTCACACACCTGAAGGCTGTGCTGCTTTCCAATGAGATCTGGACAGGCTGGAGAGCTGGGCAAAGGTGAAGGCCATGAAGCTCAATAAGGACAAGTGTAGAGTCTTGCAACTGGGGAGGAATAACACCAGGCACCAGTACAGATTAGGGGTCGTCCTGCTGGAAAGCAGCCCCTTGAAGAAAGACCTTGGAGTCCTAGCGGACAGTAAGTTGTCCATGGGACAGCAATGTGCCCTTGTGGCCAAGAGCGCCAATGGGATCCTGGGACACATTAAGAAAAGTGTGTCCAGCAAGTCTAGGGAGGTTCTCCTCCCCCTCTACTCTGCCCTGGTGAGACCACACCTGGAACACTGTGTCCAGTTTTGGGCTCCCCAGTTCAACAGAGACAGGAACCTACTTGAGAGATTCCAACAGAAGAGCTATGAGGATGATTAAGGGACTTGAACATCTCTCATATGAAGAGAGACTGAGAGAACTGGGGCTGTTTAGCCTTGAAAGGAGACGGCTGAGAGGGGATCTTATTAATATATATAAATATCTGAGGAGTGGGTGTCAAGAGGAAGGTGCTGGTCTCTTCACAGTGGTGCCCAGCAATAGAACAAGAAATAATGGGTTTAAGTTAGAACATAGGCAGTTCCACATCAACATGACGAGAAACTTCTTTACTGTGAGGGTGACAGAGCCCTGGCACAGGCTGCCCAGAGAGGTTGTGGAGTCTCCTTTTCTTGACCATTTCAAACTTTGTGGCTGCCCGAGGGGATCCTGCTCTGGCAGGGAAGTTGTACTAGATGATCTCTAGAGATCCCTTCCAACTCTTATTCACTCTTATTAATCTTATTTCACTCTTATTTCATCTAGTGTAGATGAATGTATTTTCAGCATTTTACTTTTCTATACTTTTTTTCAGATAGATGTCACAGGTCTTTAAAACTACTTTAAACACAGTGTGTGGCATTCTGTAGGTGCCAAGTTCAGGATTTATTAGCTGCATCTTTCCTAAGATACAAAATTTCTAGCTAGTGTCTTTCATAATGGACCACTGGCTGTATGCCAGATACTAACCTACACAGAAAAAAAGCCATGTATTCAGTCACCCTCTCAAAGCAACCCAAACTATCTTGCACACATAGATTTACTCTTCTATTACCACGTCAATGTTTTCTTTCCATCTTACTTGTTTCCAGTACAACATATGTGGTGCTTTTAAATTGAAGTTAGGCATGTTTCTCTCCTTTCATTTTATAAACAGAGGCTTTGTGGTATTGTGCCTCCTCATGCTTTAGAAAGCCCTGTCCATTAATTTTCAGATTTAGGAGGGGTTTCAGATCAAAGAGCAAGGGGCAGTGTAATAACACATTCACATGGAAGAAGGAGAACATAATAATTTACCCAAAAGACTGAGGGCTTGGGTTCTTTTTAACTGCTTTTTGTAAATTTTGAAAAATCCTGTAAAATTAGGGTTGGGCAATAAATTTCAGGTGTTCCTCTCCTTAGCAGCTTTCTGACAAGATGACTTAGAACAGGGAGTTTGAAAAGACAGTGAATATGAATGAGTTCAGATAAGAATACTTAGTGGAATTCCTCAGCAGAACGCCAGCCACAATCTAGAAGGGTAAAGAAAAATTAAAATTGTAAGCCAGAGCAAACTGAATAAGGAGTCAAGCTATTTCACAGGCCCATAGTTTATGGTGAATGCAGAGTGAACAGCATCTGTTTTCCTTGAAAGGAAAGGAGGACTAAAGAATAAGGTGTCAGCTTTGTCAGTGTTGCTGTAAAGGGGCAGCTAACAAAATACCACAAAGTGTGTGAATGAGAACAGGTCAGAAAAGAGGAGGACTGAGGAAATACCATGGTTTTAAGTTATTTGAACAGCTATTTTGGCATGTTACATCATTCTTAATGCACTGATTAAATCCACAGACTCTGTGTGTACACAAGTAAACATAGATAGGCTTTCGTTTTGCTTGCTAGTCAGTATTTAGTTTTGACAGTGTCTTGTTTATTTAGGCATGCCAGTCTGCTTTACTAAAACAAGTTCTTACACTACTTTTACAAGAAGAATTGCCTGTACTTTACTCGTGCCGTGTCCACTATTAACATATAAACCATTATGAGAGCTTGAGGTTGATTAAGAATGATGTATTCCCACCCCAAGGTGCAGTGGTTGAGACCTCACTGTTCCTGTAGCTGTCACTGCAGTCCTTGCTACTCTGGGGATTGGTCATGGTGCGCATTGCAAAAATTATTAGTCTGTATAGGTGAGTAGGCTAGTCTAGGGTGCTGCTGACTGAAAGTTGTAGGAATTAGAGCTAAGTTTACATGCAGCTTATCATAACATTTTTTTTCTCCAAGCAGGGTGAGGTGTGTGTTTATAAGTTATCAGGGTGGAAGAGAGGTGATAAAGCATCTTTCCCTTTCTGCACTCTGTTCCTAGGATATTACCTAATTTTCGGTACTAGCAGCCATTAGAGAAAGCCCAGTAGTACCAGTGACTTGGGCAGGCTGGTGTGAGTGGGAAGGGGTGAGTAGAGATTGTGGGCAGGACAAATAATGTCATCAATTTGGTAAAGCAGGTGGGTGGAATGGAAAGGCTGCGTGTGGGTGTGGCTGGAAAGGCTCAGCAAAGCTGTGGATTGGGGGGGAAGCCAGTTCCTGGGGTGTGAGAATTTCAGTGCCATGTAAAACAAACTGGAGGGGGCAGGGGAGGCTGAAGCATGACAGCAGTGTGCATGTCTTCCCCGCTGAGCCACAAGCCAAAAGTAACAGCCCTACTTCTGTCAGGCACCCGGTCCACTATGTTCTCCTCATGCAATACCTGCTTGCTGCTGTTTTTTGTTACCTCTACTTCATGAGCTCTTTGGATTGCCACCTTTGCTGCCACCATCACCAACTTTATTTTTTGTTCCTTACACTGCCCCTCCCTTCTCAGCTTTTTTCTCTGATGCCTTTTTTCGCCTAAATTGGTCTCCTGATGGTTAATTTCTGCTATAAGTGATGCTGAGGGATAGGGAGAGTTACTGCTTGCTTATCCCTGCAATTGATGCCTGTGTCTTTTAAAAAGATGGATGCAGTGACAGCTTTTCTGTCCTCTTCTTACAGGGCAGATATCTGAAATAATGTTCCCTGCATATTTTGGTAGGAGTTCAGCTGAATTCTCTCTTCCAGAAATTCCTTCTAGAAATTTGAAATAGACTTCATCTAGTCCTGGAGATTTATTGCAAACTACATGGAAGAGCCAGAACTGGTGCAGATCTTTTCCACATGGAAACACTGATGCACAGAGTTTGTAGTACGGCTGAATAAAAGCAGAGATGCTCTGTGATCTTAAAAATGCCTCTTAGAAGACAGTAACTAAACTCAACTTAATCCTAGAAACTGCTCCTCACAAGGCTGCCCTGATACAGGAACAGAAGTCCTAGATGGGCAGGATATCACAGAGAAACCATTATAAAATTACTACTTTTAAGCAACCTTCTGCCTTAAGAGACGGATCTATACATGCTGAGTTATTAGATTAATTTTTATTATTTTTTTTTATGATCATCTGCACTTGAACTGTTGCCTAGTGCTGGCTACTGAGTTTAACTCGGTGGTGGCTGGAGTGGCCCAGGAGAAAACTGTAAGATATCCTGGAGTAGACTTTTAGAGCTGTTTACTCACTGTCATGGCTACACTCACACCCTCTCTCTGCTTTCAGGGCCATCAGCTCTCTAGTAGAATCATAGAATGGCCTAGGCTGGAAGGGACCTTAGAGATCCTCTAGTCCAACCTCCCTGTTCATGGGCAGGGATGCCACCTCTCGACTAGACCAGGCAACACGTAAAGCCTCTTTAGCAAGGCCCAGAGCAGAACCAACATGCTTTGTAAGATCTCAGCTGGTTCCACACAGGGCCAGCCAAGGTGTCACTGCATCCTACGGTTGAGGGGGAACCAGACAGCAAGAGTGCATGTCTTTCTGGTTTGTCTTCATGCTGCAGAATGTGTGTGCCACACATCACCTGGAGCCAGCCAAGGCTTCTGCAGGGCCTGAGGTGATTACTGCCCTATGGCTCCACAGCAGTGAGAAACAGCCCAGAGATCATGCACAGCTCTGCAGCGCCCTTGCAACCACCCCACACAACACTTACTTTTCGGTTGGTTGCATTTTGTTTTTTTTCCCGTGACACACGATCTTCAGGAAGGGCTGTCTTATTTTACTATTAAAAATTACTTATGGCCACTAGTCTTTTTTATTAGATACTAACACCAGATAATGACAAGATAAACCAAGCAGCTCACTCAGAGGGGAGATGAGCCAGATAGACATAGAGCCACAGTATTTCTGAAATCTCTCCTTCTAGGAGCAGACTCTCAATTCCCTCTGAAATCACTGCAGCCCCTGCCAAGTTGCTCTTTTCTCATGCTGATCTTTACACCATATTCAAAGAGATCCCAACTCCTGCAGTCATCCTGGAGACTTATTTTACAGTATAGTAGTCTTTGGATAGCACCCTCCTCTTACCAATTGCAAATTTGGTTTAAATTTTGAAAGACTTTCATAAACACTTGCATTGTGGTTTTGTTTGTTTGGGGATTTTTATTGTTTCCTTTCTGCCAAGCATTAAGACTGTTTATAAGCAGCAGCTAGACTGACACATAGGCCAGTAATGTTCATCTATTGCAAAGTAAGCATAAACATGGTTGTACTGGGGAAGAAATGCTCTATACCTACTTTCTTGTCCAAGTTTTGTCTGGGGGGGATAAAAAAAAAAAAGTAAAAATACCTTGCTGGAAGTTTGGTAGGTCCAATTTGTGACCAGCCAGACAAGTGTTACGGCTTAAATAGGGAAGACAAATGAAGAGCTTTCTTATTTCTCAGCTTTCTTTGCAGGTATAACAAGCCTTGAGCGGTGCAATCCTGGTGAGGGCAATTGGATGGGAACCTTCTGGGGCAATGTCAAGCTCAGCAGCTACATCCCAACAGCAAGTATCCGGTTTTGTATTTGGTTCCTATGTTGCAACAGATGCTATGTTCAACTCTTCACTTCTCTTCCAGCTGTTGACTTTTTAAACAAAATCTTTACCGAGCTTAAAACTACTAGTCAGCTAGTTAGGAATTAGTCAACAACCATCTCTTGCCACTGTCTGGCCCTCATTTCTGAGGCACCTTCCCCTTTGACTATAGTTTAACTTGGTGAATCATTTTATTATGGGATGCACCTGACAAGATCTTGTGTCTGTCTTGGAAAGAATTTAATTTAAATTAATAAATAAAAATAGGTGAACACTGGATAAACAGTGGATAACTTGATATAGTTATCTTGATGTAATTACAGATTTGAAAGAAGCATGATAAATATTTAGCTTCTGTTTTGGAAGTACCATCATATTTAGCATCCAGTTTCATCTACAACTGGTACTCATTTGTGTTTTTTTTTTTAAACAGACTGATTGTTTTATCAGATATTCTACTCTAAATGGTCACAAACAAAAAGCCTATCTTTCAATCAAGCAAGGTCCTGCTTTCAGTCCCTTTATCCTCTCCTTCAGTACAGAAAGGATGAGAGTGTGCTCTTCACAACCCCTATTCTGTAAACTCCAGTCTGTTCTCCCACTATTTTCAAGTCTCCTGTGGGTGACCAAATTCATTAGTCACCAAGGCATCAGGTGGATGTGGGTGGATGCTATGACAAGCAATTTAATAAATACTTCTTACATGTAGCAGAAACTTTTCTATTGCAAGCTATTAGGAGCAGCTGAAGGGGCTGGGGAGGTAGGGGGAAGCCCAAGGGAAGAGAAGGAAGCTGGGTAGGAGATGGAGAGTGCGGTTTTGAATTTAGGTGAATATCAGCATCTAATTCCTTCCTCGGAATTGGCAGTTGGGCTCCGTTCTCAGCCATCCTACCTTCTTGACATGTGAAAATTCATTCGTCCCTCAGTTTCCCTGGCAGTGAGATACAGGAAGAATACTCACACATCCTGGTACAGGTTTTTCCCAGCAAAAGGTAAAAATACCTGTCCCTCCATCCTCACATTAAAACTTTCTGCAAAGAAGCCTATGGGAGAAATCATATACATTCAGAGCAGGTTGATTTACTGAAGCCAAACATGTAGAATTTCTGTTTCTGGAGAGCTCATGTCGTGGCTGCTTTAGTACTGCTCTGGTCTTTCCTAGTTCAGATCAGACATTGCGCACAGGCAGGAAGAAGTCTGAAACATGGTGGGACACTGAAACATCAGAGCATAGCACACTCCCTTGGCCAGACACCCCGGGGCAGCTGCATTTCAGTCCCAGGGCACTTGACCTGCTTTGGTTTTGATAGCGTGGAACACTTCCTCCTCTAAGCTCAGCACCACGTTTACAGACACAGCCTTCCTGTCACTCACCTGGGACTGCCCAGCCCACAGACCCCACAACACAGCATCAGGGGCACAGAGGTGTTTTCCTAAGAGACATGTTATGGTTGAAAGTGCGTAAGGGTTCAAAGTGTAGTTATTTCTGGCAGGAACCCAGCAGCTAAACAAAATTAATGTAACCACTGTCCTGGCTCTTACTGCTTCTAACCTCCGGGCAAATCTTTTCAGGAAACCCTGAAAAGGAATTCAAAACTCTGAAGGAGACCTTTGCCTTTTGTTATTTTATTTTCTTTCCTCTCCAGAGCCATGGACTTTCCCTGTAGTTCCAAGCTCTTCAGGCAACACTGTTCCACCGCCCCAGCCAAGCCTCTTCTAAGCTGGCTGATGACAAATGCTCTCTTCTGTATCCCTTGTTCCTCCCTTCCCCTTTATCAAAGAACCTGCCTGGTTACTGATCCACTTGGCAGACCAGTTTTCTCAGTTTGACACCTTTCTTGGCAGACTTGTCAGCCCACAGGGACTGGCTCAGCAATCTTAACTAGCACAAATGTTGCACATGCCTGTAAATGTATATACACATGTATCACTTGCCCCTCAATTCTTGCTCTTGGGGAGTGTCTTTGGAAACAGGTTAATAACTAAGGTCAAATAACCAGCATACAATTCAAAAGAAACCAAACCACTTAATCTCTAACAAACCTCTGAGTTAGCAACTTATTAAATCTTTAAAATTCTACTCCAGTACATATTTTTCAGGAAAACTAATTCTTGGAATAACAGTTCATCAAATTATTTCTTTGTTTGAGGAGTGACATTCTAGAATATAAAGGATACCAGTGAAGAGTAACAAATTTAGACTGGGACCTGCTGAGATTTAACTGCAACAGAAGGCAATGTGAATTGAAAGTGGCCTTGGATTGGTGTGTGCCAAAACAAAGTAAGTTTATTAGAAAATAATTTTAAGTGACTAGTCTTTAAAGATGCTAGGTTGAAGAGGAAAACTACAGGTAGCAAAAAATCCCAGAAAATAGTAAGTATGATAGACCTTCGTGCTTCAGCCCTAACAGAAAATCATATGATTTACAAAAAAAAAAAATCTAAGTCACAGGCCAGAATAAGGGAAGAACAACAGTTTTTAGCAAACATGAGAAAGCCAGCTTCAGATCGACAGAATCAGTTCAAAGAAGCTCATCAAGTCTATCAGGAAGCAAATAGTTGTTAATTCTTTAGATGACAAGAACAGAGTTCAGAAAGTTCAGCACAAAGGTGGTAGGCATACCAGCTGGAATCTGAAGGAAGGCAAAAAATTATGATAGCCTCATAAAACATGACCTGTGGGGAAAGATTAAACGGCCCAGAAGATTTAAAATATGCAAACACATTTTTTACCTTTATAAAACAAGGAAATTACATCAGTTTAAGCGGCATCCCAAAGATACTGCAAAGACCCCAAAGTCACAACTCATGTGTAGAGAGGTTGGTCTATTCTCCCTAGTGGAGAGTGATAAGACAAGGGGAAATGGATTTAAATTGCACCAGGGGAGGTTCAGGTTAGATATTAGGAAGAATTTCTGTACTGAAAGGGTTGTCAGCCATTGGAACAGGCTGCCCAGGGAGGGGGTTGAGTCACCATCCCTGGAGGTGTTTAAGAGATGGGTGGATGTTGCGTTGGGGGGAATCGTTTAGTAAGTTGACAGGGGTGGGACAAAGGCTGGACTTGATCTTCTAGGTCTCTTCCAGCTGATACGATTCTATATGTGCAAACGAGCCATCATGGGGAAAAAAAAGCAGCTAAACCAAGTTTGCTGAGAAGAATCTGTAAGTAGTCAAATATCCACCTTTAACTGGAAGATTAGCCTAATTAAAAACAGAGGATCTAAAGATGTAAAGAAAAGGCTTTAAAAAATAATTTTGACCAATTTCTCACATTCAAATATCAGAAAAAGATCAAGAGGCTGTATTCTAAATATGGTGACTACCAGGTAGGTGTAAAATGAGTAGAAAACTTACACTAAAAGTCTATCAACCAATTGGAATATAACATAAGTTTATGAAAAGCAAAAAACAATAACAAACAAACAAAAAAGTAAAACCTGCATGGCCTCAACTAGGCCCGGGTTGCAAATACAGCCAGAATGGAGCATTACAAATTAAAAATACGGCTGGAAATTGGATTTCATTTGTGATAGATGCACAAAGCTCTACGTATAGTATTTGATCACTGTGTGGGTTATGCAGCCAGGCAGCACCACAGCAGAGCAGCATGGGCGTTAGTACCACCAACCGATGAGCCAGCAGTGGGACTTTCAGACGGGCAAGAACTACAATCCTTGTTCTGGTGTGCGTCAACAGGACTGGTGTGAGCAAGACAACATACTCGTTTTATGCACCCAGGGAAGAAAGGCAATACACTTTAGCACAAGGAAAGACTTTTAGTACATGAAAACTATTAGATATGTTGGTTAACTGTTCTAGTTAGCAAAAAATCAGGCATAGAGGTAGCATTTTATACACACCCAAGACTTAGAGAAGTGATTATGTATGTCAAGAAAAGTTTTTTAAGCAGTAATATGCTAATTTACCAAAAAGGGTTATGCTGGCATATTCTGGAATCTCTAAGATTCCAATAAAATGTCCATTTGTAACTTAGATGTCCTTCAAAATCGTGATACTAGTCTCCAGCCAGACCGGAAGTTTCTAATTCTATGAAGTTATTTTTGTTAGGGATTCTTTAGACAGAAAGAAGTTGTTTTTTTTTTTTCTGCCGAAGTGCTTACCTCTCCTGCTCTGTACTTATTATATCAGTTATTAATATTATTAACAGTTACAGAAAAATATGGGAAGTACTTAGCACGGAAAAAAACCAACTTGCTGAAGATCCCCACCCACAACTCACCTTCCCCTGGTGCATGTTCACACATCACTGTGTGAAGCAGTGAGAGAGGCAGCAGCAGCAGGACACCTGCAAGTGAGCACTTTGCTTCTGCGCTCCGTGAGGCTGTGGAGTACTTTTGGCCAACCCAGACCGGCCAAGCATCTGGTGTGCGTCAAACTAAACCAGCGCACAAGAGGTACGTCTCTTTCCTTAGGAGGCTGTTAAGTCTGAATTATTCTGCTGCACTAAACATGGCTAATTTTAGTAGCGTTAAAACTGCAGAATTTACAGAATGAAGTGTCTTTTACCGTAATACTTGCTCAACTACGTTGTCATCAGAAACAGAAATTGCTCAGTAATGTAAAAATTTCAGTACTCATGCAAAGTTAGGCCTTATTACAGCATTAAAGAATATTCCTTCTAATTGCAGTAGATGGTACTCTTCCAAAAACATACCATACGTTGCAACAGCAACAAAGCCTGCTACTGCAGTCTAATCCCACATGCGATTAACTGCAGACAAGAAATACAGGTCGCATTCCCCTTTGCATAGCTACATTTTTACTGTTTTAAAAAAATAACGTTAGTATTTTGGAAGTAATGGAATAAGCAATGAAAATATAAAAGTTAAACCTAACAACTAGGGCTTCTGATGTCTTTTACAAAGTAACTGGCATAATGCCAGTGCTTGGCTTGCCTCTGAAAAAAAGCATAAACCAGGAAACAGTATTAAGGCTTTTCGATGTTCGAGAGCGTAATTATTCAGCTATGACAAGCAAAATTCAGGAGGGCACTGTTCAAGTCTTACTCTAACTTGTTATTCTTGTTTTACGACTGCATCTTCAGTGTGAGGGTTTTCTGTTGCTCTCAACTCACTCAACCTAACTATGCCACTATTCATGTGCCTAATTTAAAAAACAAATACCAAAGACAATCTAATTTCTATTCTGGGACAACACCATGCTGCCACAACACCAGAAATACACAGCAGCACTGTGCTCTATTACTTATTTGCAGTCAGGAAGGTTCCGTCAACCATGAGCAGGACTGACCTGAATAATGAAAGCTTACAACGTGTGCGCAGCCTTTGCTGGGCTGCAGTCACTAGCACTATTGTACCGTTCAGTTGTGGTGCCTACTTTATGGAAGACACACGGATGCTTTTTCTCACTCCTCAGCTGGCCGGTGTGTGTAAGCTGAGAAAAAGCTCTAAGGAGGAATTGCCTCATACTGCATCATCCTGTTAAAAAGCAAAGTTAATTATTTCAAAGAAAAAAATAATAGTCTGGTGGATATACATAAATATTTATTATCAGTAACTTCATTTTGCTAGAAGTCTTTGAACAGTTTTTTTTTTTTTTCTTTTTCCCCAAAACGTTGCATCTCTGACACAGTTGCTAATGTCATAGCTTCCCTGCACCGGGAATGCACAGCTTACACTTAGATTCCAAAACAATCTATTCAAGATAAAAGAACCTTCAACTTTAGTGCATATGGAGCTATTTAAAGATTGGTAAAAAAGACACCCCCCCCCTTCCCCCTCCCAAACTGAGTCTGTTACAAAGAGATTTCATTACCAAAAAGTGAATATACAAACGCTAAAAAAATGCTGGCTTGAAAAAGTGATTTCAGAATTTACTGTACACATTGTAACAATTTATTATATAAGCTGCTTCTACATGCAAGCAGATCTTACATTTGGTGTAAAACATTTATACACATTCTTTACAATTTGTACATATTTAAATGGCTGTATCCAAGAACACTGCGCTATGGAATTTTGGAAGCGAACAACTAAAGTTGGGAGGAGAAAAAGACAAGGTTTATAAAATGTGAACAAAACCCGTGACACTGAAAAACATCTAGACTTAGGCTTAAGTCTTGTTCGGTTTGGTTTCAGGTTATTCAGGCAGACTCAGATTTTCCTTCTAGTACACAAAAGTAACACCAATGCAAAACAGAATAAGGCAACTATTCAACCAGCAGAATGTACCTGCCACTTAGAATGGCTTATTGGTAAAATGCCTTTAAAAAAAAAAACAAAACAACAAAAAACTTCGCTAAAATGTTTATTTTCTAGACACATTTTAGCCAAACCTACGTTTTGGCTTTCCTGCTTATGGCACAAAATGAATTATGGTGCTTGGTGCCCAGTGTGAACAGGGGTGGTGGTGGCTTTTTTGTTTTGAAAAGCCCAGGCCTCAAATGCTATTTCAATAGTATGAAAGACAGCACTGGGCCACTCAAGATGATGATGAGAGCAGAGAGTGTGTATGGTAACTACTATTTTTGTCACCTTTTAGTTCACGTTAGAAGGTAACAAAAAGTTAACCCAAGCCAATAGCGTGCCGTCCGATACATGAAGACCTGAGCTTAGTTGGAATTTGGGGATTTCTACTAGCTTGTGTCAGATGTGGCAATGTCCCCTCTGCTGAAACACTTCCAGCTCTGAGGGATAAGAGGGAAGCTGGCCCTGTGCAGCACTGAGGACCACCAGTGCCTCATGGCAGAACATCAGGGAGGGCATCAAAGTGCTGATATGTAAAACAGTTTTTCACACCTTCCTGAATGGCTCTTTCCTTGTTTGTCTTACGCAGTGCAGAGCGAGAAAGAGCGAGCCTGACGCAAGCTCTGAGGTGTTGTGCCACAACTACAAGACTCAGGAGGGGGAAAAAAAAAAAAGGAAAGGGAAGAATGAATGATATTTACCATAAGTCATAGTGGGAGCAGTACGCCATGGCTGCAAGATGGGAAGCAAAACTTTGAGAACAAAGTATTCATTCAGATTACCTTGAACATGTACCAGAAACATACACAAATACAACTCCTCCTGGCTACTGAATCACTAGAGGGAGCAGTATGCCATGGCTGCAGATAGGAAGCAAAACTTTGAGAACAAAGTATTCATTCAGATTACCTTGAACATGTACCAGAAACATACACAAATACAACTCCTCCTGGCTACTGAATCACTAGAGACCTGAACTGAATATAATGAGTGTTAAAGGAATCTTCAACCTTGTCTGCTTTCCCACTTATAAAAAGTTCAAATTTGTAACTCCGATGTTAAGAGTTTTTTGAAGAACATCTGATAGATGCATGTCTGCATGAAGTCCATGGCAATGTATCAGTTCCATAATTTAGATCTCTATAACTGATGACATTACCTAATTGGTTTTATTTAAATGATACAAATGGGAGAGCTTTCAAGATAAGAGAATCTTATCTTATGACTTAGGCTGATGAAATAAAAAAATTAAATAATTCTTTTTTTGTACAGCTGATTTTTGTTGTCATTATGGGGTTTTTTGGTGGATTTTTTTGGCTGGCAAAGGCTAACAAGTTTTTATCAGCATTGCCCCCAAATCAAAAAAGCACTTCGGAGTTGTTTTTTTATTGTTCACTACTCCCTTATTCTCTACATCACAGGAAAGCGGCTGAGTGCCTGCCTCAGCTTCTGTGCAATCTGAAACAAAGAAACAGAACATATTTAGTATGTAGTAATTTTGCATCACGCAGGAGCAGGACTACAAGCTAAGAAATTAAATGAATTGTTCTCTCATTTTCTGAAAAACTGCAGTTTTTACTGCAGTAACACTGTTTACTGTAGGATTCTCAAAACATTACATTATAAAGACTTTTCTTCCCATATATACACTTCCTGCCTTGTTCGTTTTGTGCTTCCACTGCTCAGCTTGTGTTGAAGCAAGCATTGTAGGCAGAGCTGTCTTCTTGCTTATTAGGTTATCGAGCACTGCACTGCATAGGAGGGCTACAGGAACAAAGTCGGACTTTTCGTGAAGTCCATTTGCCTGCTGAAACAAGGGCACACGTCGGAACAGAGCTGCTGTGCTCTCCCCCACAGCTCCCATGGTAGCCAGCACCAACCTCCCATGTGAACACGGATCTGGTGCCTGTACTGGAAGAGAAACGACTGGTACAAGGAGACTGGTGATGCTGCAGCCAGAAGAATTGGGACAGACTGGACAAGAGACTGAAACAAGGTAAGGGGAAACCTATGCTTAACCCAATTGGATGTGCCGGAGAAATTGAGCAAGGTGACCTGATGGGGGACCCATGTTTCTCACCCCGTAAAGGTATCTCTGAAGCCCCACTGGCACATTCTACTGTTGTGAAGGGCAACCAGTTGCTTACACTGCTCCTTTAAGTGACAGAAGCCAGGTTCCAGCACACTCTAACTCACATGTTTTACCAGCATATCACATTAACTGGGCTTCCCACGTCACAAAGAACAAGGAACTACAGGAGAGAGTCCATCACAGGGCCACTAAGATGATGAGTGCAGCAGAGCATCTGCCCTGTGAACAAAGGCTGAGAGAGCTGGGACTGTTTAGCCTGGAGAAGAGGAGGCTGAGGGGGGGATCTCATCAATGCTTATAAATATCTAAAGTGTGGGTGTCAGGAAGAAGGGGCAGTCTCTTCTCAGTAGTGTCCAGTCAGAGGACAAAGGGCAGTCGTCACTAACTGCAAAACAGGAGGTTCAACCTAAACATAAGGAAATTCTTCTTCACTGTGAGGGCAACAGAGCACCACTGGAATAGGCTGCCCAAAGTCTTCTCTGGAAACTTTCAAAACCCGCCTGGACATGCTCCTGTGTGACCTACTGTAGGTGATCCTGCTCTGGCAGGGGGTTGGACTAGATGATCTTTTGAGGTCTCTTCCAACCCCTGACATTCTGTGGTTCTGTTCTTGTGTTTCATTTAAAAAAACCCACAAGGAATAAATGTTTAAGAACAATGTTAAATAACTAAGGTTGTAGCTCAAGTGCTCAGAGTTACCATATTACATACATTACACCACACCTTGTATACATCAGGCTTTAAATCACAGAAGTTTCCCTCCCTCTTCCCATTCTATGGGAGGGAAATTTCATTCCCCTGGTTTACTGTTGTATTCAGTGCAGCAGGTCTTACAGAATCATTTAGGTTGGAACTTAAAGATTGAGTCCAATCATTAACTTACCAATGCCAGGTCCACCACTAAAATGTCTCCACTACTTACTGCACATCACAGAACAAAAATTTTTTGTAAGCTTTTTACTGGCATTTGGGAAAAAATTAAGAAATCATGCTGACAACTATAATATTTCTCAACACAGTTTTTAGGTCTAATAGGACAGTTATGTACATAGGATAGTATCTATAGGAAAAGAATATTTTAACTCATTCTTCGGTTGTGGAGGTTTTTTCTGTTGTTTTGCAGTTTTGGTTGAGTTTTTGTTTGTTTGGTTTGGATTTTTACATATACAATTCTTTAAATACCTACTGTTTGGGAGAGGCTTGTACAAAAAGATGATCAAGTTCTGCGAGTATTTCTTAGAAAAGTAGCAGCACAGTACGTGCCAGGAAAATGGCACTGAAATGCTGTACCTTACCGTTTCATAGAACTGTGCCTGCTGCTCCAGATACAGACGAATGACACTGTTGTAGTCATAAATCCGGTTACTGTGGAAGTGATTCATCTCAGCTGCAATAAGACCCAGGAGGCAAATTATTTAAGAGAAGCATTCAAAATCAGGAAAAGCTTCACTCAGCTCAGGTTAGTTACTGTGCAACAAGCTTAGTGGCCAGCCCAGCTGCCGCAGTTATTGTTCTCGTGCTTCCACAACCTGTTTTGCCTGCAGCACTCAAGTTCGGCTGGAACAGTCTGTAGAAGTCGTAGGGTGCCAATTACTCACTGCTAAAATACAGACGCTTCCTGGACAAAGCTGGGCTCTTGTTACAATACTCAGGTGTACAAAGATTTGATAAAGAACATGAGCAGAATTTTCTCCCACTGAGGTAACTGCTCTTTTCTGAAGCTTTGCCAGCAGAATTTGGCTATGACATTCAAATTTCCATGGGTATAGATATCAAGTTATAACCCACAGCTGTACATATTTAGCTCAGAAAACAGAGATACGACCGGTACTTTTTGACCCATTCTTGACTGAGGCTGTTTCAGCAGAAACCTGAGAAACAGCATTACTGAATCCATAACATCTTTAACCATTTTCTGCATCTCTTGCCAGATCACAGCTCATGGCTGAAATAAAAATTTAAATATATAGAGGGAAAAGAAATACTCTAGATTGTAAAAGTCATCCTAGAGGTCCTTTTCACGATTACCACTTACACAGCACAGTCCCTTTGTATCATCACAACCAGAAAGGACGGTGTGGGGAGCTTTCTTAGAGAAATTTGTTTGGTTTGTTGTTCTTTTTGTTTGTTTCTAAATTGCATTTCCAAACCCTGTTATTTTTTTTGTGATAGCAATATGAGAGTTGAAAGAAAACAGCAGGCAAAATAACTGAAAACTTACGAAAATCTAAGCAGATTACAAAAAAAGCCCACAAACCCCAAACAAAACCACAACCCCACAAACCACACCTAGCTCTTATTATTATTTCCGGTAGAACAAAGATTCTCTTTCAAAGTTTGTTACTTAAGAGATGTCCTTCAGAGGTCTACAGCATTGCCACTTAGCCCAAAATTTGGGTTACCTTGTAGTGCATAAGCCATCGTGCTCACACGTTTCACCATGTTCTGTTTGTCTTGTGGTGTTATTTTACTGGTTGCAACTAATTTATCACTTTCCTTCACTCTTTCTATCGCTCCCTGTAGAAATCAAATGCAGAAAGATTAAAAAAGAGTAGTGAACTTAAATGTCTTCATAGTCATTTAAAATGCCACTGGCCACATTTTGAGCTTGCCTACTGAACAGGTACACATACAGGCAATGGCCAATTCTGCCATCCCACATGTTCACCTGAAGTTTGTTATTTCACTCTGTTGCTTCAGGGGTACTAACAGCTTGCAAAAAGTGACTTCACACACAGGCTTTAGCACAGTCACCAAGAAATTGAGTTTGGTAAAGGCAGTAACGCACAAGGATATACAGAAAGGACAAAAAAAGACCAAGTTTCAAAATATGGCTGACCAACACTACACAAAAGCCTCAAACTATCACATGCCTGCAGAACCTTATTTGCACATTATTCAAGAGAAACTATTTTCCAAAAGACCACAACTCATTGTAATGTATAACTTTTGATTCAGGAAAATCTTTGTGTTGCATAAACAACAAACATAAAAGAAATGCCTCCCCCTTCACAATGTATTTGTGCCAAACAACACTGAAGAGAGTCTATTTACACGTCTCTTGGCAGTAGGCTTGTTTTGAATTTTAAAAACATTTCTTTTCCTTTTATGGTATTTTTCCCCAAGGTTTCTGTGGGATGAGAGACCGTAAGTGTCCTGAAGAAAGAATACATAATCTGATATGCTTTTATCTTTGTTGCTCTCAGAAGTATCTTCTTGTTTTATTCATTTAACACTTCAAATAGTAAAGAAATAAAATAATACTTGTGTACTTGTTTAATACTTCAAAATTTTTAGTTTCCTGAAGTATGTTACAGCAGGCACATGAACATAAGGAAAACAAAAACCAAGGCAGACTATTCAACACTAGACACAATGTTTAAATTTATTGTTTTATTTTTTGACGTTTTTCATATTGCAGAGAACAAAGTGGCGGTTCTTTGTTGCTGGTGTTTTGTTTTTTCCACCTCCCCCAGAAACAAGTTAGCCCTAGTCTCTTTTTTTAATATTTAAGCAGCTTCTAGGCAGTTTGTGACTAGTTATCACACATAAGCTAGCCATGTAAACATACAGAAGTTTTCCTACAGTTCTAGTATGGTTTAGCATCAACCACCATGTAAGACTGAAATACTATAAATTTACACTATTGCTATTCACAACACTGGGACATGAAGCTAACCTGAAAAAAACCATGAAGCTTCTAGTGCTCTACTACAGCAGAAATTAATTATATTCTCCAATTTTGAAACAAGTTCTAGCTTCCCTGTCCTTTTAAGTACTTTTTATTTTAAAAATCAACACATCAGTTTCATGGAAACTTCTGTGTTCACGGAAACTGAGGCCAGGCTGCTGCACACATGCAGTGACCACGCCACCACTTCTGTTGCTGCAGATGTTCCTACTGCCCAACTCTTAAAACGAAAGTCCCCTCACATACCTTATGAGCTCCTATGATGTCAGGGAAGCAACCAAGAAATCCCTTATATTCATGATTTGTTTCCATCAAAAAGTGAAGGTCTTTCTTCGGCTAAGAAACAAAGTGTAAGTATTAGTAAAAGCACCTGTGGCATATTACATCACAGAAAAACTGATGTCAAAAAAGGATGAGGGGGGAAAATAGAAGGAACGAGTAGAAAAAACCCAACTCAACAAATTTTACTGGTTGTTGACAGCTTTTCGTACTTAAAAAGGTCCTTTTTAAAACACACACTCTTTGGAGTAAGGCACCAAGAACCAGCAAGCAGGTGCCTCTGTTTTGTTTTACTCAACACTAGCTTATGAAGTGAGGAGTTTTGCCTCAAATTTTCACTGGAGTTACCAGTGCCATCTCATTACATATACTGATAGGAACATGCACAAGGGAATCTCCTTAGTTACTGACTTGGAAAGCTATTTTAAGAACTTTCAGACCTGAGATCAAAAGGTTCTGCATTTTGGAGACTTCAGGCTTCATATGCTAAACATCAATTTATGACTTGAATACTGACACCAGTCAGGATTTATTTAAGCTAGATTTTTACTGAAGCAAACAACTGTATGTCAAGACAATGAAAAGCAGCAAGATCTGGATCCTTCATACAACTGGGGAATGTAGGGGGAAAGCAGAAACTCTATCCTTGATTAAATCTCATTCCTTTGTATCACTAATGAAGACAGCTCACTGATACCAGAAAACAAACACACTTAAAAAAGGAACAATTTTAGTATTTTAAAAATCAGAATGTTAGCTTTCTGATCCACCCATCCCACCACATCCCACCTAAGTTGACATAGAGTAGAATAAAAGATTGAAGAGCATTTAGAAGTATTACTAGTAATTTTCATTTAACTAGTCTGTAGCACTAACAGTTACGTTTTAACAGAAAAAAGTCAGGAGCGATCTGAGAAGGTGGTATGTTTTTACATACTACACCAACGATTCATAATACTCCTACCTGATCTGCTACAAGACTGGCGATTTCTTCATAGGTTTTTCCTGCTTCTGTTATTGCTCCATTAAGATCAGATTCTCCTAAAAGTAAACAGTGTTCAAATTACAGCAAGTCAATTACAGCAACAAACCTGCCTGGTAGAATGAGGAGGGTAGCACTAGAAGACAAACTAACAAAGCTGAAGAGACACCTGCTGTATTGATTTTTTAAAAAATTATTTTCATACCTGATAAGTAAATTCTCCACGATGCGCTACAGAGCACCGATGCTCACCCTAAGCTCTCCGGCAGTCCTGGACCATAACTGTTGGAAGGTCAGAGAAGCAGAAGGAGGCCCAACTAACTTTTTACCTTGCCAACAAGTATTCTGACCCTTTAGGAAGCTCTTGGATAATATTTTCAAATTCTGTAAGGATCACTGCTTTTGAGAGAGAGTTTCTAACTTTCATCATCATCATCGTATGAAATAGATCAAAGGGGCTCAGAAACTACACTTAAAAATAGAGACATCACCACACAGCCTAAGCTAGACAACACCACAAGTGCTCATAACACTGTATCACCAGCGGGACATGGCTACGCGGAACAAAGATGGAAACAAGCCTTACATTCTTGGGTTATTTTTCACGCAACTTCACCTTCCCAGAACACCACAGGGGTTTTTTTTCCATCCTTTTTAGCTTGTCCAAATCACGTAGTCAACAGTATGGAAAGCAGTAGAGAAAGGGGAAGGTATAATTTGCAGATATTGAATTTTAATTTGAGAAAAATATTATTTTTCTCATCCTTTCAGACATGTTGTGATGTTAGGCAGCAGTTATTCTTTCACAAACATTTTAGTTTTATTCTATAGACATTGATCAGTGGCTTAACTGAAAATTACCAAACACTGATTTAATTAATGATTAATTTTAACATTAAAGTACCTTCTTTTATTACAACATAAGGTCTAATCTATATTAGGCATTTATTAGATAGGATTCCTTGATTTTCAGCTTGTCTTAAAAGAAACAAGGTAATGACTGAATGTTGCTTCAGTTCTATCAATCGATTCTGTCCATTAGACTGGTTTCATAAAATAAAAAGGCTTGAGGGAAAGCTACTGATGCTAAGAATTAGTAAGTCTAGCAGCACAAACACTGCTAAAGAAGTACTTATTTTTCTCCTGTTTTGAGCTTGTCCTGATAAAATAAAAATATAACCAGCATGAAATCCCATTGCAAGATCTAAGAGATACATAATTCAGAAGATTTTTTTTTTTTATTGTTTTACAGTGTGAAAATATCAGGCAGATCAATTTCATTATTTCAGGTAGACTTAATTTCATTATTTCAGAATTCCCCATGCCTGCTCAGAAGTAACCTTGAAATAACTGCTGCTTAGGCAACTGACTTCTAGATTTTTGGGACAAAACATGATGTGACTTTAGAGTCAGAAGCCAGGTTGGTCAAGATCTTGCTGTTTATTTCATAATGCCATAAAAGTTGATGACTTTTCCTATCCGAGCAAAGAGTATGTATATTTCAATAGAAAGAGAACTCAAAGGACCTTCCTAGACTGGAGTATCAAAGAACCTACAGAAACCTTCCCAACACCTACCCTCTTTCATTTGGGGGCAGCAGGGCACAAAGCCAGCATGTTCAAGGGACAGGGTGCATGAAAACCTTCTACTACTAGCAGAGACATTTACACTCTTCCAGAAATAGGGCTAAGGGACAGTGTATGTCAAAAATTGTTCCAGACAGTGGATGCCAACATTAGACAGGTGCACTAGTGGTAGAAGAATACCTGCAGCTCCTCAGGCCGCATTCTTTTCTTCTACAATCTCTTTGTCAGGTAGTGCCAGGGCAGCCTTGAAGAGCCAGATTTAATCTCTCCCCTGCAGCACTCTCTAAGTCCTAATACATGTTATGAGCAGTGTCACATCACACTCAGCCAGTCACTCCCTACACCAGGCTACCTTGCCAGAGGTATTGCACGCAACCCACCTGCTTACCCATCAGAGCAACTCGAATTCCAGCAGCAGATTCCTCCCAATCACTGTTGTCAGTGTGGCTTTTGGTCAGTTATATTTACTTGAACAGGGCTGAGTTTCTAGCATTCTTGGCTTCTGAACCAATGGGAAACATTCTGTGATTCAGCGAAGCTGGGAACAGGCTTCTTGAGTCAAGCTATGGAAGCTGAGCTGGGTCCCAGCATGAAGACCCACCAGGATGTCAGGGGTTCTTTAATCAATGGAAAATAGAAAGCCCTACATGCTGCTGACATTTAAAAAGGAATTAGGGCAGCGTGCATTACATATATCCCCAGGAGAAATAGAGAAGGCTTAAAAGCATTGACTAAAAGCAATTGTAAAAAAACCAGTTAGAATTGCCAATAATATTCTACAGGTATTTTAACCCAACTACGAAGAGAAACTGCTGTTTTTATTGATTTACAGGCCTGTATGCTGTCGTAGGGAGATAAAGGAAGATGTAAAACTACGAGAAGTCTTTTGGATATGTTTAGCAGTTCAACTGCTTGGTAAATGCCAGTGATTTTCACCTCTGAGGCAATGCTCCAGGCATACTGAGGGAACCAGTATGCCGTAAGGCTTTACTGGGGCAGCAGAATTTTTTTGGTCAAGAAATGTTTTTGGTTTGTTTGTTTTACTTTCAAAGCATGCTTTAACAGAATCCAGGAGTAAGACAAAGGTCAAGTTTGATGTACTAGAAAACTACTTGTAGCAAAACTTTTCTTGACAAGTACACCTCAGACTGACAATGTTCAGCACACAAGTGCCTTGGAAGGCAAGATGTGCCCACTACTAGGCTGCCTAACAAAATTCCTGAAGGGTGATACAGGATTAGGAGATCTCACTCTGATTGAATGGCATACCACAGCCATTCATGGTTTCTTAATATAGCAGGGAGACGTGCCCAGATTTGGTGCCGCAGAAGAGAAGCCACGCTATTTAAGGCTGCGTTAACCTAAGAGCATCGTATGATGCAATAAGACAGGCAAGGGAGTGCCAGGCTGCAAGACATTTCCAGGCACATTCTGGAACTGTGCAATATGCAGTTCTGGACCAGGGTCATACTTTCAAAGCATGTGGTATTAAAACCAATCAGAGAGTGAACAGGCCCACGGCCAAGCTAAATGAGAACCTCTCAGTGTGTCCTTAATAGTTTAAAAGGTACCCTTGCCTCCACAAATACTAGAGCCACATTCTTAATATACACTGTGGCTTGCAACTGATTGATAAGGCTCATCCTGCAACACAGGAAAAAGAAGCTTGAGTGAGGCAGATTAACAAGTGCACCTTGCTTGGTGCAATCTTAATTTTAGACTGGAAATGAGAAGAAAAGGCAGTAGACATTCACCACACATAATAAAGCTCTGCAGAGTAAGCAGGCCGTATTGATGAAACAGGTAAAGACTTGTCCCATCCTGACTTTTTTTTCAAAACAAAAAAGAAAAAGGAGAAAAAAAAAAAGGAGAAAAAATTCACAGGAGTATCCCAGAGAAAGAGAACTCAATAAGCTCCCTCTTGTTTATGAGGAAATATTTTCCAGTTACCTGGAAAACAGCAGAATAACTTAACACCCCAAAGCAGGATTTTAACTTTGGCCTAAAGGCCACATTTTAAGAGAAGTCTGAGCAATTCATGCCCTCCTTTTCCCTCCCACAACTTTCCTACCTAACATGATAGGCTCTATTTTAGGGCTCTTGAAGGAGAAGGAAAGGTGAAGGACCAGAAAACGCTACAGTTGCCAACCCTCCAGCCCACATAACGGTATACAAAATCTTGTAGTAAGTTTTCCAACCTCATGTGGAGTTGCTGTTTCATGAACCAAGCCACAGAATAGTTCCATGACAGGTATCTGCAAGGCTGCATTTTCTCCCCTTTCTTTGATAAAACAAGAAATGCTATAGCATGCTTTGTCAGTCAGGCCAGTGACCAGATTATGTATTAAAGAGATCAAGGTAAACACCACCACCACCCCACCACGTGATTATACAGTGAGAGAAAAAGAAAATTGCAGACTAGAATATACAATGCCACAATACACGCAGGGAAATAAATTCTTAGCATTTTTTCCAGAATCATGTTTAACATCTAAAGCTCAAAGAGGAAAATACTAAGATCTTTGGAAAAAAGATATAGTACAATGTAATTAAAATATATTTTGTAAAGTACAAATGAAGCTATAGAAGTACCTTGGTATCCGCTAGTGCTGAAGACCAGTGCCAGGCTCTGCAAGGCTTTTCCTATCTTCTGGTATTCCTTGGGTAGTGCTTAAAGCAGGAAAATTATGGGGAAAGGAGGGAAACAAAAGCAAAAACCCACAAGGGTAAGTGAGACTATGCCTGCAACATTTCCAGAACATGATAGATGCAAAACCAACTAGGCTTTACATTGCCTCTAAAGAAGCATTTACAATCTTACCCCCTCCCCTGCTACACACATTCCAAAACTGGATAAAGCAATTGCAATCTGGATTCTTGAAAGCCAAACACAGCTGGGGAAACAGTGTGAGACTGCTATTCAAAAAAAAAAAAAATCAAAACCCCAAATCTCAATGCACTCCTAGCTCTGTCCTCCTATACATAGCCTCTGTACACAGAAAGATTTTTTGTTTTTCCCCTCATCAGCCAACTTTATCCTCTTGGCGGGGAGAAGTGCTGCAGTGGTATGTAGAACAGATCTTATTAATATTTTAAGAGGCGATTATAATACCTAAATAATCCTCAAATCACGGATTTTTTTTATTTAAAGGTACTAGAATCCGAGATTATCTAGGGATAAACACTGATGCTAGCATGTGAATTATAATATTTTTTATCATTTTAATGATCTATTTTATTTAAAACATATGCATAAATTGCTTCTTCACAATGAAGTCAATAAGCTGTGATCAATGAGCGCGCTCATTATTAACACTTTGAATATCACCACTCCAGAGGCCTAAAAAACAAACTGAAAATTGAAAGCAACTTTTGACAGCCTACCTACGTTACGAGAAAAACAACTTTAAGTAGATGTGCTTTTATTCTCAAATATTTATATTCAGAGAGTACCCTGTCCAGGTAAATAGTATGTTTTTAGTTGCTCTAGCATTCCACACATTCTGTTTTCACAGAGGAACCCCTTTGTGTGGTGACAAAAAAGAAACCACAACAAAACACATATCCCCCACAGTGCATAATCTTATTAATTATTTTTGATCAAGTTCTTGTCCAAAAGTTAGATTATTTATGACAACTGGTATTTGTTACAAAACGGGTACTGGTCAGGGTACTGGAGTTCTGTTACCTGTCATTAACTTGTTAATGAATCCCCACTGGAAACTTCAGTGAAGAACACTGGGTTTCTTTTCACTTGCTTTTAAGAAGTTTCCACTCTCAGTCATTTTAAATATTGTAGAATGGAATGCACGTAACTATTACTCAGGAAGTACCAGAAATACTTCTGGCTAGGAGTTGGGAATAGAGCTGACAGGGCACTTAAAACCTAAGAGACTAAGGAAATTCTTCAGTTTTGCACGTACTAATTTACCAGTCTCCTTTCTCTATTCCGTATGAATGTCTGGGAAGTTAAAGTTTTCAACACATTCACATCCGACTTACTATGTTTATGTCAAGTCATTAACAGCTCTAAGTATTAGAAGAGTCATTCCATACCTAAAGCACGAGTGCCATAATTTCAGGGAGGTTTTAGCAGTGAACAAAATACTGAATTTCTAATGTAAGCACAAGTCACAGCCATCCCTTAATTATGGTGGTTTTGATAACTGTTCCTTCTAACTGCAAAACAATGTTATTTTTCTAGTCTCATTGCTCCTTGCCCTGCCCTCTGCTTCCCCCTGGCATAATTTCTTGGTGAAATGAGACCTATATAACTTCAGAGCTGTGTCCTATTTTTGACTAGCACAAGGGTTCAGTGCTGTGTAGAAGGAAACCCTCTTACGTAGTGTGGGGAAACATAAATAACCTAAAGTTCACAGCCTACAGATACTAAGGTCCACTAAGTAACCACTACCAGAGGAGACCAGGCTTCTGTACTTCCCATTCCCTCTGGTCAGCCCCAGATACTCAAGTGGGGAACAGAAAGCAGCAGAGGTAACTCAGGAGATGTACTTACTCCCAAGCCTGGGCACAATGTTTTTGCAGGAGGTAAAAACAGGAAAGAAAAGGAAAAGGGGAGGAGAAAGAAAGAAAGAAATGTAGGAGATTTCTGTGATGGGTCTTTGGACACCAGACACTACAGACTGCCCTGAAGTGTTTCTTATTATAATCCTCAGCTGTAGTACCTGCTTCCTTTCAATAGCTGCCTTGTGGTGGCCACAAACACTGAACACTGCTGTGGCCTAGGAAATTAGAGCCCAGGCAGAGTCATAGGGACTTGGTGTGAAGTTCTGCAACCCTAAATATCTGTGGGAAGGAAGAGACAAGATAGGAGAAAAAGAATTGGGCTAACGATTAAGTTAAAATCAAGTTGTTGCTTCTTTTCTTTTTTTAAATTCATTTAATCCTTAAATCATTCCTCCTGGCATGCAAGAATCCTAAAGAAGGGGTTAATAAAATATGATCATTTATGTTTTCATCAAATAGGCAGGTCTACTTTGCCCATGTCATCAAAATATAGATAAATGACAAATACATGAGAAGAGGTCCAACAAGGACTTAAACTGGATTACTGGAATTATTTAACTTTTAATATTTTAAAACCTATGGGCAGGGATCAGATATTTCAGGGAAAGAAAAAACAGCTACCCAAAACCATGAACAGAAAACTTGCGCAATTTATACTCTCAGACACTGAAAGCAGCTAGAACGCCACACAACTCTTAAAATTAAAGGAAATCCTAAATTATCCTGAGATGTGCCTTGAATTGCGAACAACAAAAGAAAAGCAACACAGAAATGACTGCTGAGTTCAGAAGGGACACTTACGCCCTGTACACCTTTTCCAGTGCTCTTGTCCCACTGTCAGCAGCTCTTTAACTCCATCATCCATTGCTTTGGTGAACCTACCCACTGCATCACATTTCTGTTCTCTGCGGCATTGGAAAAAAAAACAAAACACCACAACACAAAAAAAGGGAAAAAAAAGGCAGTTTAACAGATGCGTTACAACAATTTTAAACACAATACTAAAATGTTTAGAAGTGTCAACTACATCTTAAAAAAATTATCAGAGAAATAACTGAATTCCTTGAAATCTCTGCCATTTCACAGAATCACAGACCTCAAGCCCAGCCTATGTACCAACACCAGCACATCAGCCAGACCAGGGCACTAAGTGCCACATCCAGCCTCTCCTTAAACACCCCCAGGGACGGTGACTCCACCACTGCCCTGGGCAGTGCATCCCAATGCCTGAGCACCCTGTCCGTGAGGAAGGGCTTCCTGAGATCCAACCTAAATGTTCCCTGATGCAGTTTTAGGCCGTGCCCACTCGTCCTGTCACTAGTTGCCCAAGAGAAGACACATGCAAATTTTAAAAAATTTTAAAATTTAGATACAGGCATTTTTCATTCTATTTTTCCCTATCTGTTAAACACGTAGTACTGGACTATCATTTTTAATATCGTTAGTTACCTTCACAACAAAAAAGCCTACTAGCTAAATATCCTCCCCAATGAGATCAACAGAAAAGCAAAATCTGATCTGAGGGAAATGCAACCCTAGGGCACTTCACACCAATAGAAGGACCCCAGATTGACAGAAAATCAGATATTAGAGTAACAGAAGCAGTAAAATTCATATAACAATGAACAAATAGATAGAAAATAATTGTTACAGATTACTTTTATTACAGTCTAAAATACATGAATAAAATTTAATATAGTAGTTCTTCTAGGGAAATATATATATATGCATAATTTTATCTTATACTGACAATACCCTTGTCTTCAGTTGTGCTAGGAAGAATATCAGCAATGCTCAGAGGAGAATTCTGAATTAGTATTTGCCTTTTTATCCCTCTTTAAGCATGTTTTCATGCAGCTGTCAAAGCTTTCACTAACATAGCCCTGTGTACACAGCAAGGCTCTGTGTACCGTACAAAATAAAACTCGACGTGTACTTTCTAATTTTCAATGAGAATTAGTCAAACTGCATCGGATCATAAAAATGCTCAATCAAAGCCTGTATGAGACAGCTCTCACAGCAAGGCAACCCTAAGCAACTCCTCAGAGCCACAGTAGCAGCTCCAGCTGTGGCTCGACCACCTAGAGGCTCCCACTTCCCCACTGGCACCTCCTTCCTCCTTCCAAGAGGCCCTTGTTTTACTCCCATGTTCCCACTAGCAAACCATCCTTTGATTTTCTGTACTTCACACTTTACGGTATCATAGCCACAGCAGGTCACAAACCAGCACAGGGTTACCACCCTTTGATCAAAACCAGGATGGACCCAGGACTGCCAAAATCACTTCAGTAAAGTGTCTTTTCAGCGAAGAGCCTAAGAACTATCGAATGAGCTAGTCTGTCCACTTAGAGGAGTAATGGCTTTCCAGACTGTGCTCACACAAGCTTTTTAGCAGCACCCTGACATGTTCCCAGGCACTGGAACACTGTGTGGCCGTCTGAGGCTCACTGTAGGTGGTTACAGCCCATCCTCCAATGCTTAGACACAGGTCCTCAGAACAACCTCGGGCTGCCAGCCCCAGCCCAGGAGCCAGTACCTTCTGGTGGCATTTTCCCTGGAGGCTGCTTGCTTGTCCTCATCCTGTTTGGAGACAAACAGTTTAGCAGACCATATGCTGGTCATTCCCTGCCAGGGTTCTGCATGTAGCACAGACCTGCTCTCTCTCATGCACCCTGTGTACAAAATCCTCCTTCTGGTTCAGCCGTTCAGCTTTTATACCAAGGGGATATATATAAAACAAATCACTTAATCAAATTTGAAATCCTCATGTTCAAAGTAAAAGCAACCTAAACCAGCTATTATGTACATCTTAACATGCACTGTATCACCTGGACGAAGCCTACACTGGACTATTTCCAAGCGTACGTACCCTACTTCTACTGAGTTTATCCACAACATCAAACACAAAACATTGTTCAAGTTTCTAGGTTCTACAACAGCAAAAAAAAAAAAAAAAAGCATGTCATGCACACTAATCTTCTAAGAAAAATGTTTCAGCCTAAAGGAGTGAACTAAAGGCTGCAGGGTAAACCCAGTCTTTCACTCTATGAAACCCAAAGGTCTACCACCAGAAGAACTATACATTTAAAAGTGTATGTATATATAACATATACATAAAATATATTTGCACTTCCCCATTGCAGAGGATACCACAAAAATGTAGTAATCCATTTAAAATGAAATTTGGTAATTTAAATCACTTTTTTTTTTTTTTTATAGCTTTCAATGAATTCCAGATATTAGAATCATGCTGCATGCCCATGAAGTACTTACACATATCAGCGTTTGACAGAGCTTGTTTTCCTTGTGGTCCACCTACAGTTATCCTAAGCTACTTGGTAAGTCTAGTATGCTTTGGAACTGTTTACAATTGAAGTATTAAATATCAAAATAGACTTCCAAAGCGCTACAAAGCAAAACTTGATAGGATCTGCTAGTACTCTCTCTCATCAACTAGTTTTGCATAAATACGTTCAGGATCAGTATTCAGCCACTGAAGTTGAAGAGACATTACATGCAGTACCACTAACTTTCGGAGTGGCTGTATTCCAGCAATTCTTCAGCTCTGCCTTGATGATTACTTCTTCAAATCTACGCACATATGTACACACTTACTATTCTAGTTTTCTATTAGCTCACTATCTGTTGTATATCCACATGCATAATGTCCATGCAAAAAAGCAACCACCTTACATTTCTACCATGTCCAAGTCAGGAGCTTCTGGTTCCATTGTAGAAAAGATTAGGACTCCTACAGTTTCATCTTTTTCTGCCTTCCGCTTTCCAGTTTTCCACTCCTTAAGAAGAAAAAAAAAAAAAATAAAAAAAATTACTAAGCTTGACCACCACTGTTCGTGCATCTTTAAGGACATAAGCAGAGAATGAAATATTTAGGAGAACTATTAAGTAATAGACCTTTAAAATAAAAGTTTTGGTGGGACTAAGGTTTCTTGAAGCTTCCCCCACTTCTCTTGTGCTCTTTGTTTTCTAGATTCTGGGGGTCACAGACCCTTCTTGAGTATTACTGAAACACAGTGTAAGAGCCATTATATTCAGCTGTCTCTACACACGTGATAGTGCTGATAATCAGAAGCAACCCAAGATCAGACAATTACACAGTTGCCATGCTAAGCTCTCAGTGGGAACAGATCAAAAGGTTAAAAATTCCATACATATTGCAACATCTGTTCTGTCTATATCAGTCTATACCTTAGATACTAAGAACTGCTGACTATAGAGAATTCTCCACCAGTCATCCAAATAGCACTTCATTAGGGTTGCTAGTTACTATGTTATTAAAAACTTCTACTCATAGGATCACAGAATAATTCTGGTTACAAGTGACCTCAGAAGGTTTCTAGTCCAACCTCCTACTCAAATAGGGATGGCTGTGACCCTAGTTACTCATGATTTTATCCAGTTTTTAAAGCCTCCAAGGACGACTTACTTTTTCAGCAAAAGCTATGTATATTTAGCTGCATGACTATCTTGAGCAGAAAGCAGCTGAGTTTTTCTGTTTAGTAGGTAACCAAATCAGTAACAGAGCTGGAGATCAGCCATCAAGAAACCATTATTTACTGAAGGTGAAGATATCAAAACGTCTTTAAACAGCGTAAGAAAATGCTGGAGGGGAGCATGGGAATAAACAGGGACTGGTTATATCAGGTAAGGCTGCAGCATAATGCTATTACAACCCATTCCAACTAAAAGCTGCATTTTTGAGAGGGGCTTGTTTTTAATTATAATACAGAATTAGACACATCTTACATCTGCTACAAAGTATCTTCTGTTAGTAAGCAGTGCCAGTCAGAGGACCGCAGTGATCAGTTAGTCCAAGGGAGACAAAGGGGGACAACAGCCAAAAATATTGTTATATGAGTTCCTCTTCTGCCGGAGGACACAAGCGGTCCTTAAAAGACTGGCAACAAAGCTACTTTAGAGAGCCCGTGTCTGTGGGAACGGCAGAATAGCATTTCATGCAAGAAACTTTATACCTCGTTTTGATCAATCAACTAAGTTCGGTTTTCAGCTCATCACTACTGCCCACAGGGGGGCAGACAAATGAGGAGGCTAGTCGAGTATTACTCGAAGGGGAATGGTGCGGGGCAGGGGGAGCAATTCCTCAATCTCAAGTCTGTGGGAACTTTGATCTCCTACCTTCTCATCTCGGAAATTGAGAAATTGCTGGAAAACTTCACTTTCTGAGACAACAGGATGGCGGCACATCCTCGTCATCCAAGCTTGCAGCCTCTCCATCCGCATTTTGATAAATTCTTCTTCAAAGCGCCCTGTAACAACAGTAATTCTTACAGTTCTACTCTGGTATCCTCAGCTTGCCTTTCTTTTTTTCCCCTCCTTTTTAAAAAATTAAAACAGACCCTGTAATTGATCTGATGAGTTATTAACCATTTAATGAGTTAGAATTTACAAGAAAGAAACATGCTGACAAATCAGAACAACCTGAGATTACGGTATACTGGTTACTGACCAAGACTACTCCTCTTTCAAAGATAGCGGGGAAATACAAAAACCCCCATAATACTCACCCAAAAGTCAAATTTTTCTTGGGGGGAAAAAAAAATAATAAACTTCCGGATCAAAAAATAAGGTGTTCAGAGACCCAAGAGAGAAGCCAGGCTTGGAATACAGACATTTTCCTGGTACAGTCTAGTAAATCCTTAGTCACTGTAATGCTCAAAAACACTGGAGAAAAAGGAACTACTTACTTTCAAAGTTGTCATGTCCTAACTAACAAAATTTTTGAAATTGGACTGCTCAGATATGAAAAGCAGATTTAAAAAAAGCAATACCTCCCATTAACATATTTCTATATAGGTAAATGAATGTGCTAGGGAAAAAAACTCAAAAAAAAATCACAAACACACGTATAAACCAGTTAGAATACATACATACAAGACTAATAGATTTTTTTTTTTAGGAGAAAAGTGGTTTTAACACAAACTACTTTACTAGCCCGTTCCTTCCTTTTTTTTTTTTAAACAGTAATGCATCATCCCTGCGTATTTACAAGAAGCCTTTACTTTTAGCACAGACTGTGTTTTCTTTTGAATTGTTTCCAACATAAAAAATGCACGATGCCAGACTTCCAAGGCATACGGCAAATAAGATGCATTTGAAAGGAATGAGATTCCCTCAGCTATCAACTCTTCTAATTTTCATAGCAGTGCACATGACAAACCTTGAACACATGTCCTCCTTCAATATAATTCTACTGTATGTTTACTATGGCAGCAGCTTCACAAGGTTGAGTTGTGTTTTTTTTAAACTGCAAATATGGAAACTTGCAAGAGTGGCAGGCAAAGAACACAACTAGTGAAAAATAAAGTTTGGGTATGGCTACATTTCCTGCAAATTAGGAAGAAAAAAATTAAATAAATCAACTACTATAGAAAAGGCCTTACATAAGCTGAAGTAATAGCCTGTTCCACCATTAATCTGTACTAAAATCTCTGCAACATTCCTGCCAGTGTACAGAAGGCAAGGCAACAGGCACACCTGGAAGTTACGTGCTGGTCATCAGGCGTATGAGCACCAGCAAATCATGACCCTGAGCAAAGTCAGCCTATAAGTGAAGAGTCTTGCTTTGCCAAGACCAATGGACAGAAATACTTTTCTTGACAGTCTTCAGAAGTAAGCCTCCTAAATACAATGAAAAATAGGCACCATTTTTTCAGAGTTTCCTGTCTTTCAAAAGGAGTTGAAGAGAGGTATGGTTTGTTAGGGGGTTTTTGTGTGTTTGGTTTTTCTCCACACGAGACAAGTTATTCTCTCCCCCAGACTCCAGAAGACTGAAATCCACAAGTAAGGTTTAAGTGCGGTGCCAAACTCTTGAGTCTTTTAAAATAGTTACAATAAAATCTAGAGATCCTGTCAGGTCTTCTGGTTTCATTTTAGTCCACATGCACATGTTTAAGCAAAAATACTGGTGAATTCCGAGTATGAGAATAAGGGGAGGAAGTCACTTCTTCACTTTCCAGTTTCCTTGGCATTTACCCGAGCACCTACATCCATGCTTAGCTTTCTTTAAACGTAGCAGAGCTGCTGCATTTTCAGTGATGCCCACAGCCACATAGCTGGCGACATGCTGGCTTTTGTATGCTTGTTTTTGACTGGTTAGCTGAAAGGCTGTATAAATATCTCACCAGAAAACACACAAGCGGAAATAAGCAGAAGTAATACATTTTCTTCCTATACAGGTGTGTAATTCTTTTCTTCATATGCAGCACAGCACATATGAAGCACAGCACAAAGGAAGCCAGAAACTACTGAAAATGCACAGGCATTGCCATATTCAACTGCAATGACTGAATTCAGGAGCATTTAAAGGATCCAATCCCACTTTCCTGAAGTCAGAACAAAGGACTTCCATAAGCTTCAGAGAGCTTGGTCAAGCTGAACTGATATCAAGCCAGAGCAGAACGTTAACACAAATGAAAAATGCTTTCTAAACTAAGTGTGAAATTGAGCAACAAAAGAAACAGCTGCAACATTTTACTTGTGAGACAAAGTCACCAATTTGTCAGTGGATGCTCCCTTTCCTTCAGGAGCTTTGCTTCAAAACCACAACACAACATATTTACAATCAAATGCAAAAGATAAAGATACCACCACCCCCTGCCAACACACCACAATGGAAAACCCTTAAAAAAAAATTTCTCCGGACAATCAGCAAATACAGAATCTAAGTAGTTATCTCTTCTCTCCAATAACAAATATTCTCTTCAGTAATAACTAGGGCTTAGTTTGGTTTTCATTATTTTTGTTTAAGACCACTGAAATAGATAAGTGAACTGAGTTCTGAAATGATGCTCTTAGTGCTGATATTTTATTATCAACAGAGACAGGGAACTGCTTGAGAGAGTCCAGCGCAGAGCCACAAAGATGATAAAGGGAGTGGAGCATCTCCCTGATGAGGAAAGGCTGAAGGAGCTGGGTCTCCTCAGCTTGGAGAAGAGGAGGCCGACGGGTAACCTCATTAATGTTTATAAATATGTCAGGGGGGAGTGTCAGGACGGAGCCAGGCTCTTGTCAGTGATGTCCAATGACAGGACAAGGGGCAATGGAACAAGCTGGAACACAGGAGGTTCCACAAAAATATTAGGAAAAACTTTTTCCCTGTGAGGGTGACAGAGCACTGGCACAGGCTGCCCAGGGAGGTTGTGGAGTCTCCTTCTCTGGAGACATTCAAAACCCGTCTGGACACGTTCCTGACACTCTCAGTGTGACCTACTCTCAGTGATCCTGCTCTGGAAGGGGGGCTGGACTAGATGACCTTTTGAGGTCCCTTCCAACCCCTGACATTCTGTGATTCTGTGAATAAGCTATCACAACTCATCATAAATTTTAAATGGTGAAAGGCTGAGGTTTTTGATACCTTCTTTACAAACCAGTGGGAAAAACAAACAGCAAGAAATAACGGAACCTTGTAAAAAAAATTTCTCCTTATTCCCAGTTGTGAATTCATGGCATGGGAAATTACCTGTTACTTGCTTGTCTGGAAGAGATGGGATTGGAATGGCTAATCCAAATTTAACCAGGAGACGCTCATACAACCAGTCAAAGTGCTTGTATCTGTGGTTGACAGACCGATTAGTGTTCTGGAAGAGAAACACAACTCTGAATTTTGGCAGGCATCTACAGGTAGGAACACGAAACAAGTGTGACCATAATAGTAAATACGTGGAATGTAAATAAAACTTATGATTTAGAGGCTTGAATCTGTAATGACAGCAAACTCACTCCTGGGGGGGTGGGGGGGGGGTGGCGGAGAGTAAGACATCTACCACTTAATTTTAGAACCCTGTTACCAAGTTACACAAACTATTACTTTTACATACAAGTGACCCATATTTGTGCGAAAGATCCCATTTCAGACACACTTACAGTGCAGGTAAGCTGATATTCAATGTAGCTCTTGAGACCGTACATTTTCGAACCTTTTTTGGGATCTGCCACCACACAGTCAAATGTAGAGGTAGGATAAACCCACATTGGGCCATAATCACCAATCTGCAAGAAATTGCAAATATTACCTTTAAGTACATCATGTTGTACCAGCTGCAAACAAGGAGACAAATACTTACTCTCTTCACTTGAAAGTTTCCATTGATTTCAGTGAGAGCTTGATAGTCAGAAAATAGAGGGGTTTCTTATAACCAGAGATGATAGACTACATTTGTGTTTATCTTGCTCTGTATTTTATATTTTCTTCCCAAGTAGCAGAGTAGTGAATTCTAGGGACTGCTACTTCAACCACATTTCACTAGAACAGCACACATCTAGAAAAATTCGTTGTTTAGATCAGAAGATGACCTGAGCATCGTGACTGAATGTTGCAAACCTTTATGAACGTAGCTCCTACATATCAGATAATTAGTTATCTAGATAGTTATGTAAATGTATTTGCTCTGCTTCCCAACCCCCAAAAGGCTTATTTTTATGATCACAAGTAATGCAGATCCAGCATGAGAAAGAAGTACTGAAAAAAATATTTATTTTTTTTAAAGTAGGTCAGCACACTTAGAAGAGTTAAGATTGGACTCTGAAAAATCCCTCAATGATACATGTCTCTGAAATACAGTCTACCACAACGTCATAATACATAAATGGTACACAGTTTTATTATGACAGTTCTATTTCCAATTATATGTTTAGTATCAGTTTTTTCTGACTCAAACATATATAGCAACCCTGAGGCTAAAAGTTGAGTTGGGGAAAAATGAAAGGGTGGGAGGATTAAACCACACACACAAAAAAAGCCAACATAAAAACCCACAAACAAACCACACCACCCACACACAAGAACTACACACAGGTCTCCAACTTACAATTATGGGAATTTTGTCTTTGGGTTTTGCTAGTTGCTTTGCCAACAGATACTGTTCCATTCCAGGTTTTGCAAATCCAGGAAATCTAACAATAAAACAGAGTGATAAGTTTATTCTGAATTATCTGCCACTATAGGAAAAATCCCTTAATACTTCTCAAGCACAAAAAAGAATTGACATGAATTACTCAACCAACAATATGCCCTGAAAAAGCAAAAAAATTGTAGCTACTGACCTGTGCGATACAGGCCCCTTCTTACAAGGCAAAGCAGCTATCTGTTCTCTGCAACCCAGGGCAAACTAACAGGAGGAGGTAAAGCAATACCTGCCACTCCCCCTCAGTCCACCCTCCCTGGAAACGCACAAGCACTTCACACACATTGTCCTACCGTTTCAGATTTTAAAAATCCAATCATCTGAAAGAACAAACTGCAGATTTATCAAGTGCTTCTAAAAATGAGTTACGTTAAATAATTTATGCACCAATTAGAAAGAAAACCACAAACAAAAAAGTTGCTGTAATGTTCTTAAGGTCAGTGTAAAAGGTTTTAGAAAAACCAAATGGTGGATCTCTTTCTAATTAAGAAGAATCTACTGCGTCCTTCCAGAAACACAAGGAGTGAAGCAGGACTTACTTCACAGACAAATAACACTCTTAAATAAAATACGTTTACACTGGTTATACTAAATTGCTTTGCAACAAGTAGATGCCACTACAATGAAAACGTATGGTTGCAAAGACAAAGTCTCTGCTGATGAACTAAATCAACTGCCTCTGTATGACTGGTTGTTAATTTTAGTTACCTGCCCAAGGAGAGCATTATTCTACAAACCCTTTCCAATCTGCTTTTATCCACTTAAAGATTAACATACAGTGACTTCTCAGAGTAACAGTAGCTTTGGAATAAAAACGAAGTTGCAACAAGAGGTAATGCTAACTCTGACAAGCTTTATGCTATTGCAGGATTTTTATCTAAAACATCAAGCTTTCTGTGGCTCAAGAATCAACCTACGTGATGCACAGACGCATGAGAGCAGAACCTTTCCCCACTCCTAGCATCTCAGATTGCTCACAAACTCTGGAGCAGCACGTCTCATGAGTCTCACTGTATGGACAAGCCATCCATCACCTTTCATTTCCACTTAGCACACACAGTGTTCAAGATAGTTAAGTTTTATTAAAAAAACGGGTCCAGAAGCTCAGAACTTGCAAAAAAATGTCATTTGCCTATGTAATGCCTCCAAAAGCTGTACAGGTTTTGTCATGTACCTTCCAGGTTTTTATGGCTCTCTGTTCTCTGATCACACAAGGAGAATGCTGAGCTACAAATCCTTGCCCACTTTTACTCCAAAACTGTAATGTTTACATTGTATTTTTCAAGATGGTTGAATGGTCACACATTCACACATCTGGACAAATTCAAACTCTCCTCAATATAAACACATTTGCCCTGCATTTTCCATTACTTGTTAAGTGGTAACTTCATAGCAGCTGCACGAGAATTCCCACGCTGGAGCCCCCCAGCCTCCGATGCCTCAGTCTCCTTGTAACCAAGATAAGACGGTGAAGCTGATTTTGGGTCATCCCAGTCATCATCCCAATCGTCGTCATCAGCAGCTGCTAAAGTATAGGAAGGAGCAAAGGAGTAGGGAAAGGAGAAAGTTAAGTATCTTCTCTTTAAAAGCAGAAGCAGCTACGTCAGCGCTCATACACAAATAATGAATAAGGTAAATATACTAAGAGCTAGTTCAGCCTTCCACCTTATGATTCCTGCTCAATTACCGCCATCCTCACCAAACACAACCTGCAAAACACTACGTTAGAAATACATTGAAGGACAGAGAAAAAGAAGGAAAAAAAAAAAAAGAAGAGATGCTGGCGTGTTAAGATTAATTCCATAGTGTGCCATATTAATAGACTCCACATTAGCATTCCCCAGTTATGAGTACTCCTCTTAATTTAGGCCCATACTACAAAAAGGTAGAGAAGTCTTCTGAAAGACTAGCCATATCCTAAAATTAAGGATTTAAGACTACTACTTCACAGGCCTGAGGGCACGAGTTCAAGCATGTTTAAGTTCCAGTTATGCAAGCTGAACAACATGCCTGAGAATAGATCATGTATGCACAAAACTTTGGCTTGTCAGGTTTCCTCACAAGTCTCAGTAGTCTGTTTCAGTTGATCTGATTTTTAAGTTTTATTTTAAAATATTTATTTTACTGTCTAGTTTAACCACATGGCAATGCGCTACTAGGAAGATGGTTTTGTTTTTTAAATAAGCCATATTCTATAGTTATGAAAAATCAACCAATTCTTACCTCTACTGTCCACCTATTCTAATGATTCAAAAATAAGAACATTACTAGCACACCTGGTCCTTGATATGCTTGTGGATGACCAAATGCTGCTGCTGTCTCCCAGTTATTTGAAGCACTGTTTCTCTGGCCAGCTGCACTTTCAGGTTTCGTTGACCAGCTGTCAACAGCATTTCCATTATCCCAGTTCCCAGACTTCCCAACATTCCAGCTGGACCAAGGATCGCTTGCATTGTTTGCCTACATTGTATGAAGACAAAAGTAAAGAAGAAATTGCTGAAGAAGTGAGCAACAACCACATACTTTGTTCTTGAAGTCTTTGATCTCTTCCTGATAGGCTATGAGTTTGCACTCCACACTGCACTTATTTGATTGAGGAGCAGCTGCCAAAGCTTATGTTCCAAGCTACACAGCTCTTAAAATGCAGTAAGCACCTGGAAGAACTCTTCAGCTTCCCAGCAATGTGACACCAATACATACTAATAAGAATGTTGTATCTCCTCAGGGAAATGAAACTATTTGTTCCAAAAGAATTAGGAAGCACTCTTATCCATAGTAATTATTTTACACCAAGACCATAAGAAGGGTACGTATGAACTATTAATTACATAAGCCATAGACTAATTAGTACATTTAAAACAAGAAGTCAAGGACTTTTTTCCAAATGTTTGTTTTATCAAACTCAGATTAATGGCCTTACTAAAAAAAAAAAAAAAGAAGAAATCATAAATTGCCCACCTACACCATCACTATTGGTGTTACAGTTAAGGCCAGCAACCTGTTTAGCTTCCTTGTCCGATCTTAATTCATTCATGTCGAAAATGAAGGAAGGAAACAAACATCTGCCAGGGAACAGTCTGGCATTTCCCTGTAGACCTTCCTTCTCAGCTTGTGGTGGAGGTAATCACACAAACCCTTCTGCTGATGCTGCTGTGGAGGCGGAAACCTCAGTGAGTGTAGAGCAGACATGTCTCTAACTACAGCATCAATTTGTCAAGTTCATCTGTCAGTATCTTGAATTAATAGCTTAGTATCCTGCTCAGCTCCTTGTTTATAACACCACACTTTGAAAAAAAGCATTGACTAGTTAAGCGCAGTCTACTCCAGACATTTAGTGCAGAGACTAGCTGGCAGAATGAAAAAAACTAAACCCACACAAATCTAAACCCACACACTCAAAGTGTAGGAGGAAGGAGGAGAAGGGGAAGGAAAGCAAAGAAAACCTACAAAGCTTGTCTTGTTCAGCAGAGGAAGAAACAGAGTTTTGTTAAAGGGTGTCTCAAAACATACAGAAGCCAGTGCATTATTTTTATCATAAAGCATCATATCAACAGAAGTCATGCCTAAAATAAATTAATCGCTATTAGACTATAACATTTACATGAATCTTGGAACACTTGCCAGTATACTAAAAGCTAAATGATTCTCTAAAAAAGCGTGAATGTTTGTTCCTTATACAAAATACGTAAAAGGTAGAGCTACTCCATACAGCATTTTTCTTCACTAAAATTCTCTCATTTCAGCTTTCAGATGTTACTAAGAAATGAGAGCTCTCACTTTAGTTCTTCATAAAATAAAGTCTGATAGATTTCACAGACACTACTCAAACCTTTAAAGACTTGAAAATGCTTTGAATCGACAATACTGATATCATACAACACCTGTTCTTTAGTTACAGAATGCCTAGGATCTGGAAATTAGGACCAAGCCTCCAGGCTGAGAGGAAATTACCATTCAGTAGACTCAGCAGAGTCAGCAGGTCTCTAGGAACTGATGGCACAAGAGAGACAGCACCTATATTGATAGTTTGAGATATATTTTTTTTTTTTGAGAATGAAAATGATGCAAGAACACTACTCTTTAAGCAAGCGATATTGTTGAGGTCTACCTAATTCTTGGACAGCTGATACACAGTGCTAATCTCAGCCATTACAAAGAAGTTGCTGGTAGCTTATGATGTACCAGACTGCTCTTCCTATAACGCTCACCTGGTATGAGTTTATGGAAAGAGAAAAAAAAAAAAACCCACAACAAACCATACATGCCATCAGTCAGAGCTTATCATTTTTGCTAAAGGCAAACATGTATGCTGGGGCCCAACCACATGGCAAAGCGTACCTGCTCCTAAAAAAACTTAGAGCACCTAGAAAAGAATAGTTTGCATAATACTAATTTGCATAGACTTCTGCAATATATGCTGTGCTGATCACCAGCAAATGAAAGCCCAGAAGTCGGATGATTGCCAAAAGACTGAGTAAAGTTTTCCTCCTCTCTGTAGTTCATGTGAAATGTGGTACATGAGTGGGTGGCAAAGAAACCTTGAAATCTTCTGCAAAACAAGAGGGAGGCAATAATATTGGGTACACTACAAAAGAATGACTGTCAAGAGCAGTCATCACCAAACTTGCAGACAGTTACTGATGCACACTATATGCTGTACAGCAAGGGGAAATGGATTACTTTAAGTGATGTTTTATCACTATGTACCTATAAGGAAGCACTATTCATGTAAGAAAATTTAGTTCTGAAGTGTCCAAAAAAGCTCTAGGGTAAGCTCTTATCCCAGGCATATTACCCACAGGCTATGAAAGAGTTGGGATGTGCTATCCCCACTCAGCTTCATCCAGCTAAAGGGTCCAAATATCTTTCCAAGGCACTGAGAAAGAGAGTGAAAGATTGGTTAGGAATGTATACACAGGCAACAAAGAGCATTTACAGGTTTCCTTTCAACTCTCTTCAAATGTTTGCCTACACACACATACACAGTGGACTTTTCTAAGTAGTAGGCAGAAACGTGTAAAAGCTGAGAAGGGCTCAGGAATCAGGCCTGCCATCCTCAAGGTTCCACAGCACCACAGAGGACCAATTAAAAGATATAGCGTTTATTAAAAAGTGTTATCTTGACTCCAGTCAGGAGTTTCAGCTGACAAATTCTGTAGGAGACGCGACTTGAGTGGCTTAGCTCGGGTTGGAAAAAACCTAAATAAGCCAGCAAGTATTCTGTAAGTGATTAAACCATATATTTTCACACCTGTAGTTTTCTGTAACTGAAACTGATAATCCTCTGACCTCTCTTTAGTCAGCACAAAAAAAGATGAAGAGTCCTTGTAAAAAGCTGTTATTTAGTCAATATAACTTGATAAAGCATACGTAACATCCAAGTATGCAAGCCATCTCAAATGCAAACATATAGGAGGAAATGCCACACCATGTATAATTAAGAAATTAATCAACCTTGAAATGAAACACTGCATCTCTTGCTCCTCAAGGTAACATCAAACAAGTACACTTAAATAAAATTAAAGAATCAACTCCTTAAAAGGCAGCTGATTTTTCTTTTTGAAGACTATTATGGACTTGCTCACTCCTACCGTTATAGAAGAAAAAAACACCACAAAAAGGCTATCTGAGGAACAGACAACAGAGGGAATGCATTATTAAATATTCCAAGAGTCCTCCACTAAGGGCAGATTCAAAAATAACTACAGTAACAGATGATAACTGGTATGGGGCTGGTGGGGGTTGGAAGGGAGAAGTTTGCTATGGTCTTTAAGTTTTAATTATAGTTGAATGAGAAAAAATTCCACCACCATAGGAAAAATCCTTCATTTGGGGGTGACGTGTCAATATCTTCACCAAATGAATCATAAATGAAATAAAAATTAAATACAAAGAAGTGATATCTTCACTATTTTTCAGAGAGTCATATAATGGCACTGGTTGGAAAGTACCTTAAAGATCATCTAGTTCAACCCCCTGCCATGGGCAGGGACACCTCCCACTGGAACAGGTTGCTCAAAGCCCCATCCAGTCTTGCCTCGAACACATCCAGGGATGAGGCATCCACAGCTTCTCTGGGCAGTCTGTTCCTGTGCCTCACCATCCTCACAATAAAGAATTTCTTCCTAATATCTAATCTAAATCTACTCTTTTTCAGTTTGAAACTGTTAGCCCTTCTCTTATCACTACACTACCCTGTCCCTCTTTCCTGTAGGCCCATCTGTAACTATGGGAAGGCCACTATAAGGTCTCGCCAGAGCCTTCTCTTCTCCAGGCTGAACAACACCAGCTCTCTCAGCCTGTCCTCAGGGGGGAAGGGCTCCAGCCCCCGATCATCTTCGTGGCCCTCCTCTGGACCTGCTCAAGCAGGTCCAGGTCCTTCTTGCAATGGAGGCCTCAGAACTGAACACACAAGAGCAGAGGTGAAAAAAAATCACCCCCCTCAACCTGCTGGCCACGCTCCTCTTGATGCAGTTGGCTTTTTGGTCCTCAGGATGCAGTTGGCATTTTGGGCTGCAAGCACACATTAATGGCTCATACTCTGTTTTGCATTCACCAGCACTCCCAATACACTCATCATCCAGCCTGTATTTGATCTTGGGATTGCAAAAGTTATAGACAGTAAAGCAAAGTCGTTAAGGCATCTCTCTGCCCTTGCCAAAGGTCTTTTTTTCATGTCTTGGCCATCTAAGTTGTTCCTGGCAGACTCCTTCCTCATACTAATGGATGCGCCTGAAGGACAAATAGATCCATTTTACTCCTGAGAGACAGGCAAAGCCAAACCAAACATGATGTTCAAACACTAAAAGTATTTGACGTAAAAAGATGTAGGTAACTGTGCCATCAAAAATTATGACCTCCAACAGTAAGAAATACATCTTGAAATGTACTTTGAGAGACAGAAGCCATGCTCAAGCAATGAGTAGAGAAATTAAGTCTGATCAGATCAAGCAAAGTCCAGGACTGCCAAAGCTGCAATGACAAGTGTTATGCTCCTAAAGAGGGGTTGAGAAGAGACAGTCACCACAGATACATGGCAGAAAAAACAAGAAGTGTCTTGATACCTCAGCTGAATAATTCACAGAAGTGAGCATACCTCTCCAGTTTTATAGCTACCTTAATCACCTGCATAGAGACAAAGCCTTAGGCATACTCAGACATTACATTAAACTAAAGTTCTCTGGATAATGGCCTCTGAATAGATACATTTAAATAAGTGAATACAGTCAGTCACCCTAAAAACCAAGCTTTTTTTCCTCCAGGAAGAATTGTGAAGGGCTAAAAGCCTACTCCAGAGCAATCACAGAACTGCATTCACTGTGCTGTATGTACCATAGATCAGGTGTGCACATTAGTAGATCCTGATGCAGCTGCCATGCCCCTGATATTTTATGCCCAAGCTTTCTTCCTTGTAAATCATTAGCTTAGCATTATAGTCCTGGGCACTTCTTTCACTCCTGAAGGAAGGACCTCTTTCCTATCATACAATTTCAACATGTTTTCTCCTTAAAGAAATACTCTAGGAAAAGCAGGAGTGGAGAGGACCTAGACTTTAAAGAACAACTAACCTTATGCTCCTGTAGATAAACACATGAAAGCAACAGGAGGAGAGCACTTGGAAGCAGCTGACAAGGAGGCAGTAGCAATGCTGTTCAAGGAACCCATTTGTTCTTCAGCTGCTCTTGCCACCTTCCTTTCTTCCAGAGGAAACCATCATTCAGCACCTCCACTTCCAGTCCCACTGCCCCCTTCATAAAGTAGTTCCTGCAAAGAAGCTGAGCTTTGCCTGCTCACAAACCACCTAGAGCCAAAGCCCACCTAGAGCCAAAGCCCACCCACTGGACACTCCTTGCTTTCAGAATCTAAGCCACCAATGGAAGAACTGAGTTCCTAGTACAAGAAGTAGGGCAATTAATTTTTTTCTTTTGTTTTCATTTCCAACCCCATTTCCTTACCTGTGAGGTTATTCAGGGCCAGAGTGGACTAGAGGCTGTATTGCTTCTGCACAGTGTAAGCAAAGGATTTCCATCATTATCTCCTGATTCAGCTCAAAAAAAGAAGCCACGTTTGAAGTGCAGAGTGGTCTTTTAGTAAGACACATAATTCAGACTTGAGCAAATAATGACTCAGTGATGGGACAAGGGCAGGGAAAACACACATCTATTGTCACCCTCACTGCTTAAAGCAAATTATTTATTGTTTTAAGTTTGCTTTGTTTCAACTTTCAGTCAATAAAAATCCTATATACATTTAGTCAATGGAGTTCTCAGGCTTTTGTTTTTGTTATTCACACCTGCATAGGTAAACAGCAATCAAGTATTACCTCTTTTTAGTCTCCTGAGCTGATTTCAATCCCTAATGTTTTCTCCTTGAAACACAAATGAGAAATTTCAGACAGTTTTCCAAGTAGCAGTCACAGCAATGTCAAAAACTGAAGAAAGACTCCCTGTTCCTCTCTGATGTTTCTCTAGACACCCCAGGATCCGGCTATAAAAATTAAACAAGGCTTTTTCCTTCCTTTTTGGGAAAAGCATTCTATTTTTGTTTGGGAACAGGAGACAGGGGTTTCCCTTACTGTATTTTTTTTTTTTGGATGAGAAGTTGAAGAGTATTACCGGCTAAGGCTTTTCACCTTACCACTTTCAATTACAGATGTCCACAACTACACCTAAAAATAGTTGTTCAGTAACAACAAAAAAAATCAAGAAGGAAACAAAATATTGCAGTAAGCCCCTTGCTGTGGTGAAGTGGCACATGAAGTGACCACACGCCACTGAACATGTGCAAGCAAGCAGAAACACTCCTAGGAGGGCTGACAAGATTGTCGCCATTATCAAGTTATAACATTCTTTTCATCATCAATGCCAAACTTCTAGACCACAAGGCTACCTCATGAAGTAAGAAGTCAAACAAAAAAAAAGCTACAAGAAAAAGAGCATGCAAACACGGTGTAAATCATGGAAAACTGACTATTTCAATAGTCATATTTTGCCTGAGGGTACATGGGTGCAGATGAAGGTGAGGAGTGATCACTGAACAACAGTCTAACAACTTGCTGCCCAGGCCTTTGCACTGCGCTGGGACACTGACAAAAAAAAGCTCAAGACAACTCTGTAACCGAAATTGTTACGGTCACTGTCATATGTTGGACAGCTATTTTTCAATATGTGAACACGATTCTTTTCAAAGCATGCAAGCCACTGTTTCCAGTACTGTACGGAAGTCACCAGCTGGTATTTGGGTTAAATAAGAATTGGTCACAAATTCCTGTTACAGGTCTGAATACAGTATTGTGATTAAGATGGGGGACAGGGAGGGAAGAGTTTCTTTCAAATTACACGTAGCAATGGATGATGTTACAGAAACAGGAACTAGAAGTGACTAATCATGAAAGTCTAACTAGCATAAAACACTCTGGGTATTTTTTTTGTTGTTCTAACACATCAGTTTTGCTTATATCCTTTTTAGATATCTTGTGCACTGTGCCCTTCTAGACATGCCTTACACACACAGAGGCAACTTCACTCTTCTTCTTACAAACACACACATTTATGCAGAGTTAAGGTTTAGTAGTCAAGGAAGCAATCATTTCCAAAACCCATAAAGATCTGCAATCGTAACTTTCATGGTGAACCTGTGTATTTCATAAAGTCATTTAGCATACTGGTTTAACAAGACAAACTGGACTCAACCAAACATGAGTGAGTCACATTTCCTATGACAATTCTTCTACTGTACTGCACACAGCAGCATCAGAGAATGCATTCTTGTAACAGCATTTCCAGTAACACACGTCAAAATTTCCACGCAAGTAGAACAGTGCACTCTTAGTGAGAGCACTATAAATATTTTCTTCAATCTTAGCACTTATTGCTGTTCATAGAAGTTCAGGACAGGGGGAGTTATGGTATGCATATTTAACAAAAGCAATTTGCCTTTCCAGCATTGAGTTGTAAGGGTGCAAAACACATGAAGTAAAGCTCTTTAAAATAATAGCGCCTTTAGCATCCTCCACACGCATGTTCAACAACTTATGTCTACGCATCATGTAACTTAAGGGTGTTCTCACTACTATTTATTCATCCTGCCTACACACAAGCCCCACAGCTTTTTGAAGGGAAAGGTTTTCTACACATAAGACAGTCCATTTATTTTCACATACTTCAAGAACTGTGTAGCAGCTCATCTTTCTTCTACTATGGGAGAAACTACCCTGAGCGATTTTACTACTGGATGGAAAAATACAAACGTGAGAGGTTTCTGCTAGTTGCTTCCTGCTCCTACTCATGGGCCCTGGCTGCTCTGCCCACAACTGAACTGAGGACATGAAGCATGTGGATTCATTAAGGTCACTCTAGAATTAACTGACAAATCTGCAATTCATGAAAATGCGAACTCTCACCATACTTACTTCGACCAGAACTAAGAAAGGCTGTAGAGTCACCTTCATACACAAGTAGACTTGGCAGCAATGAGAGAGTTGGTATCAAGAAAAGGGAACAAACTCCTCTACAAATGCAACTTACAAAAATAGTTCTTCTAGCTAACCCTAAGTTAAATACTGTGAAGCCACACTGACAGATGTTAACAAAGCTGGTGATCCACTTCCACCCTGAAACACAGGCAGTACTCCAATTTCATTTATACATTTTTAATACTAGTATTCTATTTCTTAGAGAGAAAAAAAATGGGCTTTAGAGGGAAGGAAAGAGAAACCACACAAACTAAAATATACAGTATATTGAAACTTACAGCATTTCTATCCTCTGTCCAAACATGTATGTTACACAGGCTGTAAACAGCTGGACTACATTACATCTAATTGTACATACAGATTATTTATAGATTACTGTGCAGATTAAGAAGTTTTAGCTTCTTAAGGAAAATCAGTTTAGTCCAATATAGTCACAATTTAAAATTAATTTAGATTAAATCTAAATAGCTCAGATAAACACTACTGTTAAAACATAAAGCTGATATTTGTTCACAACTTCTAAAACATTTTAAATCAGATAAATGAAAAACCACCAAACGATGTGGAAAGAGAGATTATTGCTATTAAAAAGTAGTTACCAAACCTGGAATACACGTAAAATAAACACATCTCTGACTTCAGAAACACTTGTCTCAATCACCAAAAAAATCCCAAGCAGTTGAGAGGAGACTGCTCAGACTGAATTTTGCATTAATGCTTGTATTTCCATATGTACTTTAATTATGAGAACTCCAAATGTCACCAAGCTAACAACCTCCTCACGAACTGCAATGAAAAACACTATTTAAAAGTGTGAAACAGGATATCTATTGTTGCTACAGCCCCTGTAATCGACTTGGCATCAAAAGTAATATTACGAGAGAAAAATATACAACTCAGTTTTCACCAGAAATGAGAAATTTTGTGTTCAGTGTATTTCAAGATGTTTATTTGGTTTAACCTGCCATCATTCAAGTTGACTTCAGTGCCATTATTGCCAGTAGTATTCTAAAACCAGAAGAGTTTGCAGGTAACTTATTTCAATACATGTAACATATATGCAGTTCTAACAAATGGAAAAAACATATATGTGCTGATATACTTACTCACTGGTTGTTTCAAATGACAGACTAAAATTAGCGCCCTGCATTGCCACTCAGAGGAACACGGGATTGTCAGAGAAGAAAGATTTCTCATTCCTTTTGCTTCCTCCATCCAAGGGCTACAAGGTCAAAAGCAGCCCAAGACCCACACAAAACCCATGCAACAGCCTCTATCTTTGGCAAATAAGGGTTACTTAAATCGTATTATTTTGAATAATTTTTTAAAGGCCTTCGAGACATTAAGCCACAAATGTTATGGACAGGTTCTAACGCTGAATTCTCATATCTGCTTTTCCTCAGAGTGCAAAAATAGTCACCTTGAGTCATTTTTTCCCCCTTGTTTACATATAATTAGCTTCATCATTTCCTCTGATTGCTTTCGTCTCTCCACTATCTTCTACAGGTAGGTCTTCAAAAGAGCAGGTCCAAGCTTTAGCAAGGCAGGTATTGCTGAGACACTACCGATGCCAGGAATGAGTAGGGGACAAGCAAAGTGTCAAGGGTTATGTAGAATTTTTCTCTTTTCCAATCAGGAAATACCTCTGTGCCCCCTTCCTACTGTCACTTTACACCTGTGACAAACCCAGGTAAAGGACAACACCAAAGTGATGCTTTGGTCATTGTACCTTTCTCAATGAAGAAAAAGGAAGTAAAAGCACCTGCTTTCAGTAATTGTTTATTAACTACTTTTCAGGAGATTATTTACTGAACAACAAAAAACCTTGTTAGAGAATGACAGAGAGCAAGTAAGGCAGTGTTTGAGGTGATGAAGTTAACACCAAAGAGTTACAGATTCCAGAGCAGAAATCCAAAAGCCTCTCTTCTGCCTGGAAAGCAAAAAGGGATAGTATAGACAGAAGGAGAATGTTTATTTTGAGAGAGAGATATGCATGCCTAGATACTGATCAGGGAAAACGATAATGATTTAGGATTCTGTATTACATGCAATATTGCTACTTAACAAAAGTGGTTATTGCCTCAGACCTATGAGGGCATATGAAGATGCATCAGAAAAAATACTACATATAAAACTAAAAAATTAATTTGTTGGAATATTTTAAGCCTTGTCAGAAGCACATTGCCATTTGAGATATAATTTCTACGCTAATAGGCTAACCACTTCAGAATGTGAAAAATAAAACTACGAAAAAAAGTTATAGACAAAGTTTGCATTTGGATAAAACTCGCTGTACTAGTTTTGGCTGGGGCAGACTTAATTTTCTTCACAGTAGCTGGTATGGGGCTATGTTTTGGATTTGTGACCAAAACAGTGTTGATAACACAGGGATGCTTTAGTTACTGCTGAGGAGCGCTCACACAGCATCAAGGCCTTCTTTGTTTCTCACACTGCACCACCAGTGAGCAGGCTGTGGGTGCACAAGAAGTCAGGAGGGGACACAGCCGGGACAGCTGACCCCAGCTGACCGAAGGGATACTCCATAACACATGATGTCATGCTCAGCAACGAGTGCTGCAGCGAAGAAGGAAGGAAGGAGACGTCTGGACCGATGGCATTTGTCTTCAAGTCACCATTACGACTGATGGAGCCCTGCCCTCCTGCAGATGGCACCTGCCTGCCCATGGGAAGTGGTGAATGAATTCCTCATTTTGCCTTGCTTGCATGCGTGGCTTTTGCTTTACCTTTTAAACTGTCTTGATCTCAACTCAAGAGTTTCCACACTTTTACTCTGCCTGATTATTTCCTCCATCCACTTGGGTGGAGTGAGCCAGTGGCTGGGTGTGGCTGAGCTGTTTACCAGGGCTAAACCACACCATTGTGATTTAACTAGTCTCCTAAAGAAAACAAACAAAAAAAACAACCCAAACCACACCCACACACTTCAGTGCAGCCAGATCTATTATTTCTGATAAGCCTTGATACTTAAAGACTATGCAACAACCTGTTTGGTTTGGGTTTTTTTGGTTTTGTTTTTGTTTTTAGTTACTGGTAGATAAGTGGAATTCTAAAAATTAAACCATCTTTTGAATTACTGAAATTGGGGAATGGGAGTACTGTGTAATTATGTGTATGTTAAAAGTGACTTAATGTTTACAGAGAGTAATTTCTTCAATACAGTAGTAGTAAGAAGAATCCCAAACCATCTGTTTATTTATAAGTCTTTTATAAAATCTTCTTGTAATGAACATGTACCCTCCATGTTACTATAAAATACAACAGATAACATAAAATGCCTTTAAAGGTTGCTTCCAGCCCAACGCATTCTGTAATTCAGATATGCTGTTATTTCTTACTCAGTCTACTAGATTATATCAATGAACATATTAATTCCCATTACAGGGCCACGCTCCAACATCAAATCTCTTTACAGTGACACCAAACTAGACATTTTTCTTTGCTCTCCATAGCCTGAATACACAAGTTTCATTTAAGATGAAGTGCTATGTATGTTGACCTAGTCACTTATTAAGGCACTTGAAAAAGAGCAACCACTTGCAACTGTACATCTGAACTCAGGTCAATCCAAAGTGCTGGAGTGAACTCCTGGTTAAGCAATGTAAATGCTGTTGGAACTAAACAGAGACTAATCTCTTTAGGAAGACAGGTCATACCCACAAAGCAGAAAACCAGTGGCTCTAATGGAGAAGCCAGTATGTAGAGAACAAGCAACTCAGTACAACCTTCTGATGCCGTATTACATGAGTCAATACAGTCTTTCACTCTATCAAGCTTTTCTACACCAGGATAACAGAAACAGTATTTGGATTAGACAGAAGTAGCTGCTGCAAATAGTTCAAGCTTACTCAGAAGTAAACTTCAGATAGAAACTCCATAGGAGGAAAAAAGATAGGAGTAAGAGACAGAGCAGAAGAAATGAAGTTCCCACTCTACCTTCAAATTTATTTTAAGTTTTACTGAGGGGAAAAAAAACACACCTGTAACCATCGATTTTGGCTCAGGCTGACATGAGATTAATAAGGCATTTCAAGAGTCCTGTGTTTAATGTAAATATTAACTAGGCATCAATAAAAAAAATTAGTGATAAACAGTGAAACAATCAGAGTGAGGTCGATGTCAATGTAAGTCACACGTGATCACAAAAATCACAATTCTGGCATTGCTCAGCTGAACACAAGAAGCACAAATCTAACACCACAGTCAATGAACTGTTACATTCACTGTCATACAAAAATATCCCAGGTACAGTTTTTAATTCACTTCACATCTAAGCTCTGTGTTGCAAGTTACAGTTAAGAAAACTAATAACTGTTATTTAACGGATCCACAAACCAGTCATGTGTCTCCAGCTGCTATGATCAGTAAAGCATTTGCTTTCTAACACGCAAAACCTTTGCATGCTGCTACTGGGAAAAACAGATTTTGTTCTTCTGTTGACCTGTGACTTTGAAATGTTTAACTGTTCCTAGCCGTGGTGCATGCAGCAGCCTGTAGACAACAACAAACACTTTGTGTTTAAGATAATGTATGCATTCAAATATCTAACCTGAGACTAAATACTTGCTGCTCAGTGAACTCGCACACTGGCAAAAAGCGACGAATAAAAGGAAGGGGAAGAAAAGAAAAACATTCTTCCAGCAAACCCAAAGTTAGGCTCTTCTCCAACTGACAAGGGACAATGTACAAACTTGCTTCACCTTTTTTAATCAAAGAAGTAACTCTTACTAGAAGTTGGAAAAAGACACATAGCCATTCACTCTGGATGATGCATGGACCACCCAACTGTACTAGACACTTCAAATAAAAGTTACAATTCCTTACAAAGGTTAGGACACTAATATCAGCAACTTGAAAATAAATTTTTCCAAGAGTGCATTTCTATGAAACTGAGGTACAAACAGAAATTGAGGTAGTCACAGATCTATGATTGCAGGCTGGAAAGAACACAATTCCTCTATTTTTCCCAAGTAGTAGAATACTAATTTTTCCAGCAGGGAGAGTAGCTGAACAGGCACACATATCACAAATATTCAACAAAAGTATTTCCTAATGAAAACAAAATTACTTTATTTAGTACTTTTACAAGAGCTTACAAATATGCCACAGCACAACTGAAGAGTGCAGTTATGTCAACAGAACCTGCCACGCCCTCACTGTGCCTGAAAAACCTGGAGACATACCTGATTACTGCTTTTTGCAGCAACGTTGGTCTGAGCTGTATTTGAAGAAAGGGAATCAAAAAAGGCTTGGTCAGCTAATGAGTTACCGCAGCTAATTCCATCTTTTGCACCTTCAGTTATGATCTGAAATGGAAAAAGTTTCAAAAGATTTTTTATGCTTCCATCAATCAAATTATGCTTTTTATCATGTATAATCATCCCAACATTCATGTCACTAGATGTTACATATACCGTTTTGTATTTAAATTAAATAGTACCTTTTACAAGAAGTTGCTGTGAGGAATCTGGAGGACTTACTTCCACAACAGATGGCATTGGTTTGCATTATCACAGTGTAACAAATGACTGTTGTGGCAGTGGACAACTAACTGGCCACACACAGACAGAGATAGTGAACTGGATTCCAGCCTTTGCACTGGGACACCCATTCCACCCCCACTCCCACAAAATCACTCTTTAAACAAAGAGCGGATCAACACACAACGAAGACACAGCAAAGGCCCTCAGGAAAACGAGGAGCTGAGTAGTTCCTGGATTTGGGATCCTATATCCTGAGCCCCAGAAATGGGGTTCCATTCCAGAGCATGTGGCAGTTCTGCCATAGCATTACTGCATTACTCATTTTACTTCTGTATTTTCAGACAGGAAAACAAAACCATTTTTGGATTGCGAGACCCTCAAAACCAGAAGCAGACCCAAAATAACTCATACTCTGCAGATCACCAGTGTTTACCCTAGACAACCTCCTGTTGTATTTTTTGGGAAACCACTGAGAAGGACAGTAGCTTTGGATGGCATGCTTGCACTGGTCTTCAAAGCCAGCTACAGTTGCTACAATAAGAATACGTATTCCAAGCTTTAACACTGCAAGTTTTACGTCTGAGTATCACAGTCTGATCAGGATGGCCTTTTGAGTAGCTAGGTCTGTTTTCTTAGCGTAGACTAGTGTAGTCACTTACCTCAACATAATCTGTTGGAACAAGTCCTCTCTCGCCTTGGCTGTTTTTTCCTTCTAGCCAGCCTCCACCAACATCCTAAAAAGTCATAACACAGAAACAGTTTTGCTAGATGGATCCCACAGTGTGCTTTAAACTGCTCAGGAGGAAGCGCTCTGTCTTGCTGTCAATGCAATGCTTGAAATACAGTTATGACTACATGACCACCAACAAACTTCCTTACATCTGCTGAAGCAGCAGATGCTCATTCAAACAGAACACAGACTACACTTGTTTCACATACCTACTGTGGACTTCAGACTTAACAAGCACAAGGGTGGGGAAAAAGGTTGATTTTCAGTACTCTGGATCACTTATGAAACCACAGTCAATTGTCTGGACGCAGGCCACAACAAAACACAGCTATTAGAATGCCAATTCCAAGACACTCATTTTAATCAACAGATTACAAAGAAGCAAGACTGAAGGAACTCAAGGAATTACACTATTGGTAATAGCTGTAAAATCTCTGCTTCACTTACTGAAGGCGCAGAGGTGTGTGAGGACTGGTAGTGACAACCCACAAGAATACAAAAGATAATCTCAAGTTAGAGGCATGGGCCATTCTTGATTGGGAGATCCTCTTTCTAGTTTACATTCCATTTCAGACGCAGGTCTCATGCTATTAGTTTGGAAAGAACTAACACAGTTCAGCTCTGATCTCAGTGGGGCATCCTGTTACTGTTTGTTTAAAACACCCCCACATACTTTACACACAGTAAGAAGGCTTTGCAGAGCTCTGCAGTTAGGCAGTCAATTCCAGGACGTTATCCGGAATAAGCCAGTTCTGTCTTAAGTCAAGCTTTTTCTTGAACATGTAAGTACATGTGAAGCTAACGCAAAACTGGAACCACGTATGTTAGCATTGCTGCATTTCAGGTTTTCTTAGTTTGCTTTTTAAGGGAGGTATTTGTTCATTCACAATTTCCTTCTTTCACTTGGAAATTTTATGTAATCCTGCATGTAAGAAGTCCACTTATGGATTCAGGATTTTAAACGGTCAAGATCAATCAGCTATCAAAATAATTGATTTTCATTTGTTTTTTCTTATGTTCCTAAAAGCTTACACTCAAGAACACAGAAAGAACTCAACATCTCAGATTATAAATTCAACCAGCTTGTTTAAACTGAAAAAGTAATGACATGGTGAGCCACATTTGCACCACTGCACTTAGGAGTGATCACAAATGGACTTTCATGACTTATGCTAGTGCTTTCTAGATGTATCACAACACATAAATAAATAGCCTTTGTGGCAGTCTATCCCACAGTTTAATTATTGACAGCATAAACTAGTTTTACTTGGTTTTAAATATACTGCCTGAATACACAGATGTCTTGTTCAGCAAGAACTAGCTTAAAAGTGGTAAACTACTTTCAGCCCCACTTATGTGAAATGGCATTAAACTCCTGAATTTATTTAAAATGTTACCTCTGCCACACAATAGTATCCCATCCAAGAAAGTGCTGGATTAATTATCTGCTTCAAATACTTAAGGTCAGTGGAACTAAAAATTAGGATTACACATGACCAGACTCTTCATTCTGCAAAACTCATGTTTCTTACACAATCAGATAAATAAAAACTGGCATCAAGGTCAGGCATGCTTTGTTTGTATGTGTTTTAAGAGGAAAGTCTATTCACTGAGCCATGTCAATACACAAAAAGCAAATGCAGAATCAGCTAATGCTTATCATGTTATCAAGGGAAAGAATTAAACAGGACAATAAAAGTGCACTCAAATTCAAATTGTACATGCAAATCAAATGTCAGTGCTCAAAAGTGCTATTAATTTAACAATGCTCTTACAGTATTACCACAGTATTTTCACAACTCCTTTTCTGTACATATCGCTTTCATTATGAAAGTACATACAAATTTAGTAGCAAATTTTGGTGCAAGTTCTTTAAACAAATTTTCAATGCCAAAATCATTGATTAAGAAACCCAGAAAAGTGAACTGGCATGTCAGTTTTAAATGTAAGTGGCAAGCACCTGAAAAATTGCATACACACAAGATGTTCTACATTATGCACACAAAAAGAAGACAACGTATTCCGATGTAAAAGTTATCACCATCATTAGCTCCTTTCTCTGCCTTGGCACTCAGAGGGACAAAGCAGAGCAAATTCCTGAGTGTGCAGGTACAATCTCAGATGGCCCAAAACTGTCCTCTAAAATTGTTCATTGCATTTGTTTCCACAACACTATCAGAAAATTCTCTGCATTTATTTTATTTGCTAATTCTTCAGTGGAGGGTAGCCAGGGCTTTCAGATGTCACCTAGCACATTTTGTCTTCCATCTGCTAGAAGTCGGTCAGGAAAGTGCACTGAAGCCTTTATTCCGTTTCAGTTTTCTTACCGGGTTGGTAATTACAATGATCTCCCCTTCACTGACAGTCAGCTCATTGTTTCCAGGCTCAGCAGCAAAATCATACATAACACGGGCCTGTATGTGAAAAAAAAAAAAAAGGAAGTTGTGAGCCTTCCAGCTTATTTAGAAGATTTCATGAAGGAAGCATGAGTACAACATATTCTTAAGTAGCAAAAATAGTAAGCGGGGTACGGATGGATGTACAAAGAACAACTTGGCAGGTAGGAAGCTATCATTTCCTAAATTTGAACTCCAAACCAAACACTAACACAGACCTAACAAGACAAAAATCTCCTGTGGAGCTTGTTAGAGATTATCATTATTTTCCATCAGGATTCACAGTTTGCAACTGGTTATGCTCTGCCATGTCCAGGCCTTCCCGTAGAACTTTCTCCAGGGAAAGAAGGAAAAGCTTCTAACTTTAGCCAACCATCCAATTGATACCCCTCCCCCTACTCTACAAGACACATTCCAACTCCAATTCAGGTCAAGGAAGTGTTTCATAAAGCAAATAATTCAGAAAAAGAAAAGCAAGTAATTACAGATGTAAATAACCACTGCAATACGTAAAAAGCAATATGCAAAATATGTAAAATTATGTTTTGAGATTCTTTGTACGCAGGAGGAACTATGCAAATGTACAAACTCTGAGAGTGGGCCTGTCACATATTGGCATAAGGGGAGAAAGAAGAGCAAAACCAACCCAATTTTCAAGTGCTTGCACACACAAAGGCTTTGGTGTGTACTGACTCTGCTACTATACTACATCAAGAAACATAGGTGCCCCAGAAGTAATTAATACAATACTTTATCTGTTTAATGCCAATGCTAAAGTATCAAAGAGCAGCAAATGGAAAAGCTAGACTACAGGTCAGGAAAGGCAAACAGAAAAAGTATGAATTTTACCAGACAGTACTGACAGTTATAAACAAAATATCAGTTATCAATATAGATTACATCATAGCCCTTAGTTCTCTAGCTCATACAGGATCAAGAGCAGAAGAAAGTTCATTTCATAGAACACACCAATTTCTCTAGTTCATCTTGAAAGAGGCAAGGCTATTGTCTCACCTTCACCAGTAAGATATACGATTTAGTTACCTCAGCTCATACAGAAATGGACTATGTTTCTGCAGAATAAAGAACTAAATCAAAGAAAAACAGTTTTGTATTAGTTTTACTAATAACATCAGACACTATGTACAGCAATGAGATCCTCCTTGTACTTGGAGGTCAAGGGGAAGCAAAAAACCCAAAAAACAAAACACAAAACAAACCAAAAACTAACACTTTCTGCCATAAAGATGATGGTAAAATCATGATTTCTGTTTAATTTTTGCTATGGCAGAAAAAATACAAGACAGAGGTCCACCATCAAGCCCTGCCTATCTCAGAATTGCAGCTTGTTACAATCCCCACCTAGACATCCCTTCTTCTGACACAAAATCAGGAAAAAACATAACTTCCCTGCCTCACATTTCAGTTTCATAAGTATCACGTGGAAATACTTCTGGCTGGTCAGGAGATATCTTATTTCAGTAAAAATAAAAACACAGTCTAGAAAAAAATGTGTGTGTTGTAGCTCAGCTTACAAAGCCAACCCTGAACCACAAGCACAACAAATCAGACACTTTGTCTCCTCCACTAGAGAAGCACAACATTGCAGAAAACCATGTGCTAAGCACTCTGAACGCTTCCTTGCATGAAAGCTTTTCCCTAAGAACTGAGGCTTTCAGCACTTTCAGATTATGCCATTTAGAATCAACATGGGGAAGAGAAAACTGTTTTCAGTATCAACACTGACTGCTTTCTTTCCAGCAGAAAATCAGGCCTCCATGCAAATATAAGAATGAGCTGCTTTCCTCAAAAAGCAAACTGAAGAGAAATAGCATACCTTTGAAATACAACATTTTAAGGAAGGGTGTAAAAACTGCCACCCTTTGAGCCTTTTTTAAGTAGTACACCATAGTATAAGGTTCTTCCTTTTATTCACAGGAATGATGAGCGCTCACCAGGACAAAGGTGGATCTTACCAGTCTTCAGGAAGACTGGCAAAACATCCCAGGAGCAATAACGAGGCTGGAAAGGTAAGATATATTTCTGTCTAATAAGAGAATAGATGCAAATACTAGGTTCTCCAGATGCAGGAGGGAAATAAAGTCACTCAGAAAAAATTGGAAGTACTCAGCTTGTAGGAAAGGAAAGACCAAGGGTGATTACATATGAGTTTTCAAGTCATTGTGTCAAAGCCTATCTCTCCACCTGCTCTGGAAGCCTGTTACAAAAGTTGCTAAAAAAGTTAGAGTGAGAGAAGAATTACAAATAAATCCAGTATTTTTTTGCCTAACTGCAGTTTAACAAATTGTAAACAAAAAAAAGAATTGCAATATTACAGAAATGGATTATTACAGAGGTACATCTGTAACCTGACTCATATGTTGATGTCTCACACTCCCCAGATTTTTTTGCTGGCACTCTGTTTCACTTGCATTTCTGGGGTCATTTGCCTAGTTTGGGAATTAAGTCCCTAGGAACTGTGAAGTAAGCTTTAATGCTACTGTCCTACTGTTGAAATTTAATGGGAAAAATAGTATAAACTCAACCAATTCTAAAGTAAGTCAAACTAAGTGACTAATATATTTTTAACAACAGAAAATCCTCTAGCCTTTCCTTGGGCAGAGACACCAGCCTCAATCCTATTCAAATTTTTGATAATCAGTTCCAAAATACTACAAAAAGGAAAATGTTTTGGTTTATTGCAATACATTTTTTCCTACTTACTGGCCACAAATATTACATCCAAGTAGCAGTTACGGCTTAGAGTCAGACCTTTGCCACTTAGGCAAAATAGTATGTGGACATAGAGAGAAGAAAGCATTTAACGAGAAAAGGATTGTAGCTTTTGGGCACTGCAATATGTGCATCAAATATTAGGTCTAAGCTTACAGACATTTTGAACATTTACACAATATCTGAAATTCCAGAGATTACAGAATGAACACCATAAAAGCAACCTCTTCAAAACACAGATTTTAAAAAAAAAAACCCCCACAAGATTTCTTATAATAACTATTGTGCTTCATATTGACTTCTGATCACATGTAAAAGGATCAAAGAAGAACTGCAGGAACTTTAGAAAGTCAAACACTGTTTGTGAAGTAAAGGCCATTGCTTCATTTACAGAATACTGCATATGCACAAAACAAGTAAGAATTGCTAATCTGTCTATGAGCTACAAGAAAATCGCTTCTTTTACTGGCTGCACATACTTCCCTCCCTGTCTCCTGCACCCACTCCTCCTAAGCTACAACTGGTTCTGGATTCTGCAGTTGTTTCATCACACCCTTTGAGAAAAAGGACTGCTAACCTCCAAAAGTCTAAACAGATTTCACTGACTGGAAAGCACACCTGCTCATGGCACCGTACACCTCTGGCCTCCTTTTGCTCAGGTGCCAGCAGAGCTTCCCATACCTCCACTGGGAGTTTGCAACCCGCATCAACAGTCAGCTTGTGCTCCCTCATGTGAGAAAAGGTCAGCACAGGTTATGCAGAACCCCGACACTGCACCTGCCAAGGAGGAAAGGGCCCTCTGATGCCCAGCACCGCAGCTCTGGCATATATATTGCTGTTTCTCTGGATTGAGAAGGAGCTGGCAGTTTTCTCTACAAGTTGAGGGCAGGGAGAAACCAGTAAGATATCATCCTTATTAAAGGAAAATTAGCTTTTCGGCAGTTTTCAAGGTATAGGCATTTAGACTGTAGTAAGAAGAAGAAAATAAAAGAGAGCAGTAATTCTCAGTGTTACATCAGCATTCTTTGGAGCTGGTTCTACCTACTGTAGTTACACACCTGGAGTGCAACTTCCCAATTTAAAGAGTTACTGACTTATTACAGTATGAAGCCTCTCAACAGCTAGAAATTAAGTTGAAATCAATCACTATTACTATCTTTATAGAATGACATTAGTAATCATGTCTATACACACTAAACCACAAAAGATTCTTCATACTGAAAAGCCTAGATTAGCAAAAGCGTTATTTCTCTGCAGATCTGGAGCAGACTTTTCTCCAACTCTTGTCTGAGTTGAGTACCACCCTCCTTTTCCCAAAATATTAAAAACCAGGGGGGGAAAAAAAAAAGCATCTGCCATCTGATTTCTGCAAGCAGATGTAAGACTATGCAATTATAACTGTCAGTGAGTCAAGACTCTTAGAACAAGCTAAGCGAGAAGGAAGGTGGCTAGTAAAAATCATTAAAATAAAATTCCAACGATAACACTATCACTACACTACACTAATGTACCTAACATCTCCACAGACATCCTGATGGATTGGGTCTTCTATATTTCGTCCAGAATCTTGAGAACTGACAAAGCAACATCTATTTTTCGTAAGAATCTTTCTGCCTTTTCCAAGATGTTTCACTCGAGATGCTAGGCTCAGCTGGAAGACCAATTTACCCCCAAGTCTGACAGTCCTGAGGGTCACAGGCACACAGGCCTGTGTTACAGTTCACCTGCAGCAGGCTGGATCTTCCAGGGAGCGGCAGGACAGAAAAAAAAGAAAAAAAAACAAAAATCACCGTGCATTCCTCACTATCCATGAGCATACAAACAGTTAATGCATCAGTTGTGCCCACAACAGCTTTTATAATAGCTTCCCTGCCCAAACCTCTGTTGATAAGAATGATTCAAGACCCACATGGAGTGCTTACTGGTTTTTAAGTTCACTCTTCGGAAGCAAAATGGTTTTGTAATGCTGGACTTCCTGGTGCAGAACTGCTGCGATACAGTGAAAGTATGCTTTACAGCACTGAAACTGGAGAAGCCACTCAAAAGTTGAGCACACATTTGCAAATGCTTTTCCTGTGGACAGGACTTCACTGCATTAGAAAGGGCTCTTGTCTTATGCCACAGAGCCACTTGTTTCAGCCACGTGTTAAAATATTAGCCAACTTGTACAAAAATTGCTTCTCTTGGACAACTAGCAGTAGCAGATCATGCAAATGAAATATCCATAAAAAGTATGAAATTCCCACAGTAAATGTACACCTTCCTTTTATTAGTTAGCGCTTCATCAGCTCAGTGCCTCGGCCATGCAGCAGTGCGCTTTTCAAGGGACAGGGATTCACAGGTTTAATTTGCTCGGTGCCACTAGATCAGAAAGACAACTGCATGCAGCAAGCATGCCAACACCTTCCGGGTTCATGTTTCACTTCCAGTTTCCTGTCCTGCTGGTGGTGGCAGCCATTCCCAGAGTCACAGAAAAAGGATACAATTCCGTATTTCTGTTTTGGGAAGTAAATGGGGCAGATTTCAAATAAACTTGCATCCCACTAGTGAAGCAGCAACCAGAATTTGAGGAGCCTCATGAAATGTCTTTTAAAAACCAGTAATCATTAGCTTTTTTTTTTTGAGCTAGGACTCTTCTTCACAAGTCCTTAAATTTTAAATAGCCTTGACAGTAAGCAGACTCGAACTTTTCTTCTAGGACAGTAGCTTAAGCTTTTGGCTGGAACAAACAAGCGACTTTTAGTCACCTCAAATAACTCCATTAACATTTCAGTAATGAAAAAAGTTCAGAAAGGTTTGCTACAAAAATTGCATCAGTTAGTACAAACATTCTTCAGTATATCTAGTAAGCACAAGCCTTTGAAACTAGCTGCTTGTGAAACACTGATAAGAAATATGTTGATCACACCTGGAAGTACAGAACAGTAAAATGTTTTTCTGTCTTCCCAGATTATTTTATTCACTTGCTACTACCGGTTTTTTGGATGTGGGCACTGGAGCAATAAGGACACTATCTTTTTTGCCACCTCTTCTCCAACACTGAAGAGATTTTCACTGCAGCAGCTGCAACATCTGGGACTATGCGATTCGACAAAAAAAAACAATGAAAAATAGATAAATGTCTTCATTTTAGTTTCTGTGTCACAACTGGATCAGACTGCCAGGCAAAGCCTACATTTGGATAGTCTATGCAGAAATATCAAGTGGCTCTTCGAGTGCCTATGCCTCTCACTCTGGAAAGGCAGCTACCTTCTGTTCTGCCTACAGCAAAGCAACCTCTACACATGTTCCTCTCACAGGCATTCCTCAGACACAGGCAGCAGACAAAAACCTCAAGATGGAAACAAAAGAGCAAACTAGGGACACCATCTTCTCTTACACAGACTCCTACAGAAACCATATCTTTATGAGATATTTAAGAGATTTATACATTTAAGAGATTATACATTATTCCAGAAACTGGCAGTTAAAGCGATAAGGATTTATTGCAAAGAAGAAGAAACCTCAATGCTTATCTTTTTATTTAATACAGAGCAAATTGAGAAAATGGATATTACCTGTGTATGCACTCAACTACTTTTGCCTTGGGAAAAAAGCCTACTAGCTTGAAGAAACTGAAAAATCCCTTCAATTTGGTTTTATACCAAGATTTTATTAAACAATAATTAAAAATGAAAATTCACTTGCTTAATAAAACACTCCCTTCAGTATCACATTTATTTTCTAACACAGTTGTGTTTTTGTTTTCATCAACATCAGAAGCGAAGCTAAATTCATTGATGAAATTAAGAGAGGTCACAATATTAAAAAATCATTACTCAAAGTTACCTCACCAGCCATAACTGCTGAATCCTCACATTAGTCTACAAATGTGTCTCTTGACCTGCCAGCTCACCTTCTTCTAAACAATTCTCTCAACTCTAAAATAAGTTCAGTAGCTCACAACTAGTCATTTGAAGTCAATATCATTGACTACAGGCACAGCAGAGGCAAATGAAATATAGATGCAGAACTAAAAACAAGGACTTGCATCAGTTCTTCTTGCTAATAAAACATGTTTGCAGACAGAGGACATGCTTAGAACAGAAGCTCCTCTTCAGCCTCGGAAGCTTTAAGTGCCTACAATACTTTAGGCAGATACTTAATTAAGTGTTCACACTGAATTAAAAGGCCTACTTCATATTGCAAGAAAACGGTTAACAAAGCATGAAGAGTCTCCAAAAAGCAAAACAAAGTTTGAAGCATTTGTAGGGTAAGATACAGTAACAAAATACTTAGCCCTAACGAATATGTCTGTGCTTAAACCACAGGCATTTTTGGAATTAAAGCTGTAATAACCTTGCTCTGAAACCACTTCTGTATGATTTTGTGTAAGAAAGAACCAACTAGGCAAGTGTTAAAGAGACTTGGAAACATTTTGTCTAGTAATAAAGACAACGAATCCCAGCCTCTTCAGCAACTCAAGCCTTCCTAAATGATGACAGATTAGCTCTTCAAATCTTAGAAACAGATTAACTCTTCAAGTCTAACATAAGACTTCATCTTGCTGAAATTTTGGCCAGGAAAGACAATCTGAACTCTATTCAGTCTAGTCCAGCTCATCTCTAGTTTAATCCGATTTTTGATTTACAGAATTTGAGCTTGTTTATAGCTGTCTATACAACCAGCAAACACCAGCACACCCCAAAGCCCACCAATTCACACTCCTGGCCAGCATTACAGGCAGCACACACATTAAAAACTTGCATTTTGACTGAATTCCTACGCTTTGGGAGGCCACTTGTTTGGCTCAAGCATCTAGGACTAAAAGTTACTCCTGTAGTATGAGGACCAAAATGGTTATAAGACTAAGAGCTCTTAAAAGCATTAGAACATAATGGATCTTAAAATCTTAAGGTATTAAAATAAACTACAGCTTCTCTCCATGCAGTTACACATGTAGGGGGGTAGATAACCACTGACACAGAGCATGAAGAAAGCAATGTGCAATATTTTCCAGGTTTGCAACTGCTTATTCATTTTTACGTCTGTGGATTATCTATAAGCAGCTCAATAGTTTTAAAAATCGGCATTCAGAATCTGGTACTTTCGAAAAGAACCATCACGAGCTATTAAAAGAGATGCTTGATTACCTTTTGTGGTGTTCATACAGACTTATTTACAGGGCACTGTCAAACCAAATAACTGAATCCCTGTGTGCCTAAGCAATAGAAAAGCAACGGAAATTCAGCTCCAGAAATACACAGAGACATCCACGCAACTTAGAGATGTTTCCAAATACTGACTCAGATGTTCCTGTGATTCACAGGTGACCTTTCAGTTGGGTTAAGCATCTGAAGCGTTGGGGTATTTTTTCTTGTTTAAAACATTACTTATAAACCAGTTATCAGTTATTAACAAGGTACTGTGAAACTTTTAACCATGAGTGAGGAGCCCTAATGATACTGGAAGACCTTTTTCAGAATCGGTTTACTGCACTGCCCAGAGTTGCCCATAATTTCCTTTCCAAATACCAACCTAATTCCAGGTCAATTCAATTTCAAATTCAGTTTTCAGATTTGAGAATATTAATTCCAGTTACACCAGCACATAAAACTGCAGCAAACAGAGCAAGGGTTGGTATTTATGGATGTCAGGCAGGATGCATTTATCTCAAGGGTGATTAAGATGTCTGCTTAGATTAATCATTACTGTGTCTCTGAAATCAAACTGCAACACTTGCAATTGTTTGCTGAGCCAATATTTCACTGTTTTTCAGAAGCCTGCTTTGCCAAGTCCCCCGAGGGTTGCATGAAACTTTAGGGCAATCAGTATTGTACCCTCCCAGTCCTGTCCCCAAAGAATAAAGCTGGTAAGGGACGAAGGTTTCAGGAAAAAGCCTGCAGTGTTCACCAGAAAAATTGCCACATTGTGACCTACTCATTAAGACAGCTCGTAGTGACAAAATAGTGCTGCCTCCATGAGAGCGGAGATTAGAAAGAAGAGTAATTATCCCAATAACTGGAGAGGTGCAAAGTTTCGCTAAGGTTATCTAACGAACTTCAAGCCTCCTCAGACTCACCACACTATTAGAGGTTGGGCATTTAAACACACCAGCTCCACAGGCGAGTCCAGAAGCAAACAAAGGACTACTAAAGTACCTGCACGTTAAAATGATGCTACTTCAAATAAAAATTGACCTGCAAAATACAGAATGGAACAGTTGTACTACTTTGAAGTCCCAAACACTGGTACTTATTAATAGGAAAACAAGGATTCAACAGCATGCTAACTGAAGACAGCTGAGAAGGAACCTGAAATGCAGCAGAATTGATCCTCATTGTGGAATTCTGCTAAATTCTCTGTTACTTGTGAGTAACTGACACTAATCAATACACTAATGTTTTTTGATCTCTTAGTCCTTTTTAGAAACACTACTTTATGGAAGCCCAACAGCTGAATCATTTCTATGTTTACTTTTATTTTATGAAGACAAGTGATTCAACTACTACACCATTTTATCAGATGAAGCTTCTTTACTCTAGAAAGGGGCAAAGTTCAGGTTTTACACGTTCTAACATACCCAAGCCTACTGCTGTTTTAGGCTTTCCTGTTGGCAGTGTAGAAAAGCACAAGACCTTGTAAAGTTACCAACCGGGCACAATTAACAGCAGCTCAGATAAGCAAAGCTCAGTGATTAGACCTGGACAGAAAACACCCAGCACTTGAACGGGACATTAGTCACTGGCCATTTAATGCAATGCACACACTGGCAGTATTGTCTTATCATACTTGAAGTAAAATAGATTAAAAAAAACATTTTAAAAATCATGTCTAAACAGAAGCACAAAACAGAACTGGATGCCCATGAGCCAGCAATGTACCTTCGTGGTCAAGAAGGCCAATGGCATCCTGGGGTGTATTAGAAGGGGAGTAGCTAGTAGGTTGAGAGAGGTTCTCCTGCCCCTCTACTCTGCCCTGGTGAGGCCACATCTGGAATATTGTGTCCAGTTCTGGGCCCCTCAGCTCAAGAGAGACAGGGAACTGCTTGAGAGAGTCCAGCGCAGAGCCACAAAGATGATGAAGGGAGTGGAACATCTCCCTTATGAGGAAAGGCTGAAGGAGCTGAGTCTCTTTAGCTTGGAGAAGAGGAGGCTGAGGGGTGACCTTGTAAATGCTAATAAACATGTCAGGGGGGAGTGTCAGGAGGACAGAGCCAGGTTCTTCTCAGTGATGTCCAATGACACGACAAGGCACAACAGGTTCAAGCTGAAACACAGGAGGTTCCAGAAAAGCATTAGGAAAAACTTTTTCCCTGTGAGGGTGACAGAGAACTGGCACAGGCTGCCCAGGGAGGTTGTGGAGTCTCCTTCTCTGGAGACATTCAAAACCCACCTGGACGTGTTTCTGTGCGACCTACTGTAGGTGATCCTGCTCTGGCAGAGGGGCTGGACTAGATGACCTTCTGAGGTCCCTTCCATCTTCTAACATTCTGTGATTCTGTCATTAAGTCATCTTCCTCTATCTAGGAATTGATTTAAATTGGTCACCAGCAATTGTATCAGCAACTTTTACAGGGACAGAAAGCAGCAAAGAGGTCAGAAAAGAAATTTTGAACTTCTGCTTCCTGAAAAATTACCAGAAAATTTAGCAGCTTGACAGAACACGACAGAGCTGTTGATGTAAAAATTGCAATTCAACAACCATATACAAACTTTCAAGAATACGGTCTATTTATTTACAACAAGGAAGATGCTTAATTTTGTATTCCATAAACAGCCAAAATGGCTGTTCTTAAGGGATGAAACTGCAGTACTGCTGCAAGAACTGCGCTGCAACTAGGTAAGCACCAATTATATTGTATTATCATATGTTATTGCAATATTTAATTACTGAATTACATCTTAACCCCAGAAAAAAAAAATAATTAATGCAGTGGAGAAAACAAAACATTTAGGCTTAATTTTCAAATGTGAAGTCATAGAACAAAAGGAAGCATCTCATCAGTCATGGTTTTACTGCTGCAGAGAGATGAACCGTAAAGGCTCTTCAAGGAATCCCAAAATTTAAATCAGAACTAGCAGGAGAAATAAATGCAATAGTCTTATCTCAATCACCTTTGTTTGGAAACCACCTATATAATATTGAAAAAAAAAACAAACACAAAAACCCACTGCTGTGCTTTGACCACGGCCAGCGTCCAGGTGCCCACACAGCTGCTCTATCACCCCCTCTTCTCTACTAAGACAGGGGAAGAAAATATATCAGAGGGCCCATGGTTTGACATAAGGACAGGGAGATCCCTCACATCTACCGTCCTGGGAAAAACAGATTTGATTTTGTGGAAATCAGTTAAATTTATTAAAGAACAAATCAGAGAAGAGTAGTGAGAAATAAAAACAGATTAAAAAAAAAACCACAACAAAAACCAACACCTTCTCTCAGTCCCTCCCTTCTTCCCGCGTTTAACATCAACCCCATTTTATCTATCTCCTTCTCCCGAGCGGCACAGGGGGGCAGGGAATGAGGGTTGCAGTCAGTTCATCCAATATCATTTCCGCCGCTGCTTCTTCCTCTGGAGGAGGACTCCTCACTCTTCCCCTGGGCCACTGTGGGGTCCCTCTCACAGGAGACGATCTTCACACACCTTTCTCCAGTGCGGGTCCTCTCATGAGACAGTTTGTCACAAGGTGCCCCAACGTGAGTCTCTCAATGGTTTGCAGTCCTTCAGGAGGAAACTGCTCCAGCATGGGCATTCCTCTCTTCCACGGGCTACAGGTTCTGGCAGCAACGTGCTCCAGCGCAGGCTTCCCACAGGCCACAGCCCCCTTCAGGCATCCACCCTCTCCGGCATGGGGTCCTCCCCCAGCTGCACGGGGACAGCCTGCTTCACATGGCTTCACCACAGCCTGGGGGACTCTTTGTTCCGGCACCTGGGTCACATCCTCTCCTCCTCCTTCTTCATTGACCTTGGTGTCTTCACATATTCTCACTCCTCTGTCTCCCTGCCAGTTGCTGTGTGGCATAGTTCTTTCTTTTCCCCATTTCTTAAATAGAGGCGTTCCTATCCTATCATCACTGACAGGCTCAGCCTTGGCCAGCGGCAGGGCCCCATTTGGAGCGGGGTTCCCTTTGGTCTGGGTCGAGCTGTCTGGCACTGTCTCTATCAGACTCAAGAAGCTTCTAGCAGCTTCTTGCAGAAGCCACCTCCACAGTCCCGTCCCCCCTCAATGAAATCCAGCCAGGCAAACCCAATACACACCCACAACAAAACACCACACCAAAACACACACATACTCATAGAAACGAGAGAACCAGTTTAAAGCTACCCTAAGAGAATTTTTATAGTTTTTCTTGAAAATTAGCCATTTTGTCCTATCAGCCAAGAAAACAAACACTTTACTTGAATTCAGCTAGAATAATGAGAACAACTTACTTTTGCTCTGAACACTGAGACCTGTAGTCTCAGAAGGCTGGAAAAAGCCAAGCAAGTCCAAAATGTACTGTGTACAAACAAAGATACCATATGAATACACAAAATAAAAGCACAACAGTTCCCTTGCCAAGGAGGAGCAGATGGCACTCAGAGCAGAAGTCGGTAACACAACCGTAAGTCACAAGAAAACACCAGTCTCACTTTTCACAAGAGTGGGACTGAATGATTTCACCTGGGCAAGTCCCCTTTGCAGAAACCCCACGTCAGGCTTGGCTGCCCACCCCCAGAAGCAGCTGTTCTGCTTGGACTCCCAAGGGACCTCCCTCCAGCTGCCCTGCCTACCCTCCTACCACCTCCTCCTCTTTCCAGCCACCCATTTTGCACATTGGAAACCACTCCCATATGGTGTTTTTCTTCAAGGGGCAGGGTCTGGAGGGGGCATAATTCAATCATTAAGGTTGGAAAAGACCTCTAAGATCATCTAGTCCAACCATCAACCCAACACTACCATGACCACTAACCTACACGTCTGCATGTTTTTTGAAAGCCTCCAGGGATGGCGACTCCATTACTTCCCCTGGGCAGCCTGTTCCAGTGCCTCATCACTCTCTCAGTAAAGAAATTCTTCCCAACATCTATTCTAAACCTCCCCTGGTGCAAATTGAGGCCATTTCCTCTTATCCTATCACTTGTTACGGGGGAGAAGAGATCGATCCCCACCTCACTACAACCTCCTTTCAAGTAGTTGTAGAGAGCCATAAGTTCTCCCCTGAGCTTCCTCTTCTCCAGACTAAACAATCCCAGCTGCTTGAAAATACAGGAGGACAGAGTTTTTATCGACAGAAACAAGTGTTGACATGCACAGAGCTGCAGGTTTGGCTCTACCCTGCACACTCACTATGAGCACGCACTCTCCTATTAGCAGTGCCCAGGATGGCTCATGTGTCCTTCGCACCATGCCATGGCCTCAGTGTCCTCTCACAACTACACAACAGCTGGATCAGCCTGCCCTACAAGAAGAGTTGTCCCTCTTGCCCTTCTCCTCTTACTGTGGATCTCACAGAGGACCATCTGTCAAAGCTAAATTATTCTGATCTTAATTGCTCCTTTTTTTTTTCCTAAAAAAAAAAAAAAAAGGAAGTTTCTTACTCATGTAAAACTCAAAGAGAAAGACCGCTTTGGAAAGAAGCGATAAGGCTCAGAGCTTAAATTAAATTTTCCAGTAAGCAATATGCATATATTTTTTTCTCTTCAGTAGCAGTTAAATTTTTGCTTATTGGACTACTGCAAGACTGCTTTGGTTTTTGCACTTTGTCTTACTTGGGAAGCTACTTGCCGATCGTATATTGCTGAGAAAGCAGGAATACAACTAAAGAAAGTGAAAGCACACGCTCTGATTTTTGCCCCCTCAGAGAGGTTTAAAGTGAATTCGAGTGACCTTGTAGTTGTGAAATACGCTTTGAAACAGAAGAGGTTTAGCTTTAAACGAATATGGCAATAGTTAATTTACTTTAAATACTTCCAGATATCTACATATTGATCTGTCCTACCGCAATGCTGGTTGAAACAAATCACTCCCACTATTTTACAGTCTCTGTTGCCTGCTTTTGTAATCATGCTTTGCAACACCATCAATCTTGCAATTGCTTATAAATACAGGAGGGAACCTATATATTTAAACCAGCAAATTCTCATATCATTTTCCCTTTGTAATCTCCGTACACACAAAGATTTCCTAGATGTCTTAATCAGATAAGGAGGTTTTTACAAACAGAAGAATGTGTGAATATTCAATGTTTCAGGAGCTTTTTCAACATCCGAAAATCAGAGGTTCTAAGAGAGGAAGATATTTCACAGAGGAGAATCTTGAAAGAATTGAGTAAACTTTTTTATAAAGCCACAGTTAACTGTAAAGATTTCTTGCTGAAATACCACCTACATATGGAGAAATCCTACTAGAGTGAAAAATCTGAACTGCTGAATCCATAAACCAGATGAAGATTATGACATCTGATACTAGACTTCCTCCTCTTTAGCTATGGTTATCATGTTTTTAAGTGACGACCTCTGGTAATGAGTCTCTGATGACTCAATGCCTAGATGCTTAAAATAACTTTGAAAAACTGAGTCAGAGGAATCATTACCCAAGCACAGCATCATACAGAATCTCACCACCTCTCCAGCTTCCCACCACAGAAATGAGAAGCCTTGAACTAGTAATTAATGCAATGTAACATAACCTGTTATCAGTGAACTTTTAAAAGATCAAAAGGTCAGATAAAAAGAACAGAAAACCAGAAAACAAAAACCAGAAAACAATAAGACTATAAAAATTTTAAAAATAAGACCGTATCAGTTCTCATGCTCACCCTAACATCTCCCTCCATCATTAAGTCAGGAATCTCTGGTAAATTTGCATTACCAAACACATTCACCTTCTCTTAGTCAGCTTGTTGCCCCTTAAAAAAACCCCACCAAACCAAAATAATCCAAAAAGTTCCAGGAAATATTTTTGCATCTACTTAATCATAGCTTAAAAAACACTAAACAATTTTTCGTCTGATTGAGAGCATAAAACCAAAATTATTACTTTGCATAATTAGTTTTGTTCCATCACATCCTACATATATAAATCAACCATCATCTCATTCTTTGCAGTATATCTTGCTTCGCTGAATTTAAATAGAGGAACATGCTGAATGGATTATGAAATTATCTGCATGGCATAAGTTCACGCCAGCTCACAGATGTATCAAGATTTATTAACTGAATATTCTCTTAAGATGCAATTTCCCAGAAAGTCTACTTTCCAAGTTATGACAATATAGAAGGCAGACTTGCAGAATGCAAAGTTTGGGTATTTTGGAAGATTAAGAGAGAGGAACGCTTCATTTCCCAGCTGCACATAAGAACAAAGAATTATTTCTGCCCGATTCGTAATGCAAACATACAAACAGCTTCATGATGATACAAAGGCAAATGTGAGACTTCTTTGGGGAGCCTTACAGTAGTAAAAGCAATAAAGAATCAATAAGAAAGATGAAAGGAATGATACACTTAAAAATAACCTTTAATTGAAGTCTAATGTGTTATCTTTTCCTACCTAAAATCTTCCTATATAAATTATGATCTTTCCTCATCACAACTACAAAAAGCCACACTAATTTCAACTATGTCTGGTTAGTGACATTTGAAAGAGATAATCCAACATGATTCAGTGGACTTTTTAAAAAAAAAAAAAAAAAAAAAAAAAGCTTTTAACAACATGTTTTATAAGTATTCCTAAACTATATGCTCTTTTAAGAACGGAATATTCAACCCAAGCTTTCATCTCAAGGAACTTCTTCCCACAAAAAAAAGGGCCCAGTCACACAAACTAGAGAAATGAGTTTTAAAGCAGACAAACCATTGAAGGATCAAGAACATAATGGTGGGATACAGGTGCCCCTAAAGTTAAAGAAAAATTCTTGTAATTGACACTAAGAGAGGCCTAATCTCACGAAGCTTATCAGTACCAGTCTTGTGAAATACCTGGCTTGTAGAAGTAATGTCACCAAGAGTGTTACTCCTATACAGAGTTTATCAGCTCCTAGTTTCAGCTTAAAATTACAACACCCACCGCACATTAGCAGCACACGTTTCAGAAGAACTGTCTTCACCACCAGCATGCGTGCAACCTATCAGCTGCTCTTAATATCATCACCTCCTTCTGAAATTAGGACTTCACAAATGGCAAAACATCAGGCTTTTCAAGAAAATGACTTGCCTACATTAAAAAATACAATAAATAACTCTAAAATCAGACCGAGGTAGGGAGGCCATTGTTTGAAAGCCAGCATATCACTTCCTGACATTTCCAGCTCTCCTTATTCAATGAAACTCAAAAAACAAAAGAAAGGGCATGTGTAAAGCTGGAATTTGGCAAACTCTAGTGGGGAAAAAAAAAGAGTTAAGGCCAAAGAAGTCGCAAGGAACAAACCGAAGAATGAGATTCTCATCTGGGACTTGTACAAGCACAAACACATTTACAATATTGCATTTTCTTTGTGACTGAGTTTTGAAAATTGTTTAAGCTCTATTCTTTTCAGTGCAGGCACTTTTTACCTTCTTTTGTAAGGTACAGTTAAAAATAAGGAATTAGTAAGACCAACTCTGTTTCTGAAGGAAAAACCACAACAACGTATCTAGCTTAACGCATCCATTCTTAAATCTATATATAAAATTGCCTACTTCTGAGGTCAGGTTCAGTTAAATTACTGTAAAATTTGGAAGTTAGCATATCCTAAACAATCCTTTTTTTCTGTGTTTGTTTTAGGTTTGTTTTTTCACTGGCTTTGGTTTTTAGAGCACATGACCTTGAACAAGCCTTTAGAGAATCACAAAATCCACTGCCAAGTTATAGTAAGGATCCAGCCAACCAGAGAGTCGCCACCAGAAACCTCAGATCCTCCATTTCCCATTTATATTTCCACCCTACACCACAGAAGTCTCCCCCTCCCCACTCTGTCACCTCACCCAACTTTTTGTGCCAGGTCCGAGCAAACTTTCAGCTACCATACCCTCCCTAGAACTGGAGAAAACAGCCCCCTGTTTCTGTTCAGGTAATGTTTTGCTATTTCGGCAACTTAACAGTAGCTCAAAGAGAGGCCTGACAAAAGTTGGAGCCAACTCCTGGGATGTGCAGGCAGCAGAGGACGAGGAGTGAGGAAGAAGGAGCAGTGGTGAGTGCTCGCTCAGCTCACAGCACCAGATTCAGCCATCACAGGACTTGGGGCCTACAGCCACCCCTGACCCACTGCGACAAAAGACTCTCTACCAAGTTGCCGGTTAACAAATAAGCTAGGAAAGCATCAGTAAAGCTCTTTTTGCATGAAAATAGCGGTCCTTTCCCCCTAAAAGCTTTTACTATTTCAGCAAGAAATCCAGTGAGTCAGAATGGTACAGGAGCGAGCCGGCAGATTACATGACTGTAGACTATGTCTTCACACCGGAAAACTCCAGGAACTTTATTGCTGTGGTTTGTCAAAGTGCAAAGCAAGAAAACTGGCCAGTGTTTACAAGCTAGCTGTGGAAGAAATCGCTATTTCCACCCAGGAAACCTAACACTGCACTACAGGCAGTTGTGAATCTCATAGACAAAAGGATACAACTGAAATCAGAAACTGAACAAATTTAGATTCAATATAAAGAAGCATCAACAGCGAAAGAGTTATTAGTTTTTAAAAAATAATAAATAAAGACTGGATTTTTCATCATTGGAAGCGTTCAAAACAAGACTGAATTTCCCCTCACCCCTCCTTGGAAAGTATATTCTAGTTTAAACCCGAATTAATTCAGGAAGTGCTACAGCCCGTGCAGCACAGGCCAGGCCTGACTGTCAGTCGCCCCTACCAGCGATACAGGATTTCACACCATTAAAGTTTGAGAAATTAACACTCCAGATGACTAATTACTTAAGTTTTGTTTACACTTTCACATACAATACAAATACACTTTGCATTTCTTCTAAAAATAGACTATCTTGGAAGAAGCACAAGCAGAAGGTGAGAAGCCTGTTTACAATTTAAAAAGCAAAATTTACTTTCCAAGTGAAACGGTGACTGTTTAGTTGGCAGAACTCCTAAAAACTGCTCCTTGAGCCAGTTACTTCCTTATGCTGTTAAAATAAATAAATGTATCCTTTACTAGAGCTGACACTTGCCTAAATTTAACAAATTAAAATCCAAAACAGGGAAATTCAGAGAGGGATGTATTTCCTGGGGGAGTCTCACAGAAAATAAAGTAAGCTTCTCTTCAGTATTGCTTTCCGTTACAAGCATATGAAAATAATAGCAATAAAATTTCAAGTCTTCCTTGACTATCACTTCCCAATTTTAACTTTCCAGTTAAACAGCCATAACTTGCAATGTGTAGAATAAAAAAAAACTTGCACCACTTGATTTCAAGCCAGTCAGAAGTTATACAGCCTTTTGTCTAAGGCCACAACAACTTCAAAAAATTATTTCAAGAAAATAAATATAAAAGCTTCCAAATGTAAGAATGAAACGGCTTCATGTGTCCTGCACAGAACACAGGATCCCACAAAGATCCTACACCTCAAAGCAGAGGAAAAACCGTAAACTGGTTTAGTAATCTGCTTAACATATGGTGTATTATGTAGCATACGCACACACAGAATTAATTTTCTTTTTCTTGCTATCTAAACTAGTTAGATTCATTACATATTATTCATACACACATCCTGCAAATCACTGGACACAACTCTCATTAAAGCTGAGTCCACCAATAATATTTTAAAACCTCAGCAGAACATAAATTTCACTACTATGAATACCTCTTAAAACTTCCTAAGTGATTTCGAAGCCTAAAACCAACTTCTCCACGCTTCTGTAAAAGTTACTAAAAGACGATTAACCATCAGCTCATACATATACAGAAACAGCTTATACTTTCAGTGCGACACTCTAAAGATGTCCAGTACTGAGAAGCGCCACACAAACAGCATACTGTGTGAGAACTGCCTCGGTAAAAGGAAGTTTTTTAAACAGCTGGCCAATGTTATGGAATCAGGTGACTCAAAGTATTACTCCAAATGCCAAAAAAGCCTTCTGCAATATTTAGACAACTTAGAGATGACATTTACTGGGGGATATTAACTCACACCTACGCACAAGCAGAGATGCTTCCACCAACTAATTTAGAGAACAAATACTATTTAATTTAGAAAGAGACCAGTTTCAGAGAGGATGGGTGAATTTTTGACTGTTTGCATTAAGAGCAGATACTGTTGAAGAACTGAACAAAATAATTTCACTTCCTGTTTTGTTTGGGAGTTTTTTGTTGTTTTGGTTAGGTCGGTTTTTTTGTTTGTTTGGTTTTGGGGTTTTTAATCAGGTCCTGCTCTTAACAGGTCGCACACTGCAGGCTCTGGGCTCTCCTGCGAGACCCCGCACACCCAGCCCCCGCACACTGCTCGGGGGGTTGGCAGGGGTCCCGCAGCAGCTGACCCAACGCGACAGGGCC
>NW_009727688.1:0-59366 GCF_000703405.1 Apaloderma vittatum
AAACAGTAATAAATATAATAAATAACCTCAATTCTGTAGCAGGAAATTCAAAACCATCTCTTTCAATATCTACTTGACAGTTTTGATTCAGATTTATTTTTCCTGAATATTTCTCACGTAGCTGAGCCTTTACTCCAGCAAAGGGATACTCTTAGACCAAAAGCTGCTGATACGCTTCAGTATTCGGTGAATAGATCAGACAGATGTTGCCACAGTTATTACATAAAAGCTATAAACAGAAGAGGAAAAACCCCGTCTCCGATTATTCAGCACAATCAAACTGAATGAGGGTAAGTTCAGAGCAAAATCTTCTCCATTCAAAGAAAACGTGAAACATATCATTTTGGTATCGCACACTGATTTCATGGCAAAACAATACAGATTTAAAAAAAAATCAGATGCAATTCTCAGACAAAATACAATTTTTCAATACAATTTCTGAATATTATTTTTTCTCTTAATATTATTCTCCCTCCCATTTCTCCTCAAAGTTTATATTTTTATCTTGATTTTTTTACTACAAAAGTTCTAATTATAGCTTTGTCCTAATCTGAATTTTTTTTGTAATTCAACACTGCATTACTTATGTTTGTTGAAACACTGCATTTAATACAGTGACTACTTTATGTCCGACAACAGATAATCCTTCTGAGAATACCTTCTATGCAAAACAGCTTGTTTTTGCAAAATCACCAAAGCAGAATTTACTGAAGTAAAACCAAAACTGTTGGCTGCCCAGCCTGCTCAGAACCGAGGCTATTCAGATGTCTGGCAGTGAAACATCACGATGAAAACTGCATTTTCACCCAAGTTACTTTCAGACACAAAGGGATGGTAATAATAACGATCCAAGGGGAAGATTGATGACCAGGAACTTAATTTTTTGGAAAAAACTAAGTCTGTAGTAATCCTGCCACCCAGGCCTGGCAAGAGCAGAGATATTCTTTTCACAGATTTTGCATTGATTATGCTGACAAAAGTTCTCATCACATGGGTATCCCATGCACTTAAAAGCAAAAAACATTCCATAACGGTAATTTAACAGTACTAAAAAAACCCCTAAGCTTCAAGCAGTCGAGCCTGGCTCAAACGCACTGAACAGCAGATGGCACCCTTGCAGCTTCACAGATGCTTTTATTTGCTAAGCATTCAGATTTCATTTGCTTCAGCCTGATATTTGCAGATTGTTCATTAGTCGTAAGTAGTCAGCTGGACTCCTGGTTACATTCTGTCTATTGCATCACAATAGAAGTCCTTTTGTTTAACAGATTTTGGAATATTAGCTTTGGGGAAAGAAAAAAGGTGCCATATTTTGAGCATGAAACCTAAAGCCATTATTTGCTTCTGTATCAGAGGCAGATATAAGCGAGCTTGTTTTATAAAATTTTATACAAAAGAGGTAAATTATTTTAATATTTCTTTTCCTCCATGTCAATTTTAAAATCACGGCTAATTTTTATACCAAATTAGTTAATGGAAATAGTCGTCCAATCTTGCCACTTGAATAAATTATTGTAGAATCACAAAACAGTTTGGGTTGGAACGGACTTTAAAGATCATTTGGTTCCAACTCCTGACCATGGGCAGGGACACTTACACCAGACCAAGTTCCTCAAAGCTTTCTTGTATTTTATATCCTTCATACAATATAGATCCTAGTATATATATCTATATATCTCTCTCTATATATAGTATTTTATATCCTTCATATAATACATATCCTAGTATAGACATAGTATATATATCTCTATATATCTAGTATTTTACATCCTTCGTATAAAGGATATAAGATATCTTTCTAATATTGATAGGGTTTAGGTCTGCATATTTATAGAATAACTACAAGGTTTTACATACAAATTATTTGTGTCATCAGGCTTAAATCCATTTAACCTATATACAGAAGCAGCCATAGATTACACTTTTAGGAATTTTCTCAAAATCTACAAAAAAAAAAATACCCCACACTGTAAAATTCATGGCACGATGCGCACCAAAATCTCTGTTCAGTAAGCCAGGGAAGCTACCTCAAATGCAAATCCATTATTAAACACATAAAAAATCCATATAAATCACAGATGTGTCAAGACTGAAGAAAACAGGGGTGTTTCAAACTCTCTGGAGAAGGCTGAATTATAGCTGTGTGCGTGATCCACGCGCTACCAGTTCATCCCATCTCCTGCCACAGGTTAACCAGTCCCAGCGCCATCTAAGTGGCTCCTGGGTGCCTTGTTTCAGACCAGAACAAAGAAGAGGGAAAACTGGCCAATTGACCTCACTGAAAGCAAACCTTTAAATAATGAGTCAGGAATGTTTGGTCTCTCTCAGAAGGGAGATCCTCAAGATTCCCTGGTTGAATCTTGGTTTTCATTCCCTGGTTGAATCTTGCTTTTCATTCCCAAATCCTTTTTTCAATCGAGCAGATGGGAACCAAATCCCGGGTCTGACTCTCACCATAAGGCACCCAACGGGAGCCAGTGGGTCTCCACAGTCCTTAAGGAATCTGTAGGCACACTCAGGGGGATGTCAGTTCAAACTCAGGCTGGGGTTAGCCACCTCATCGGCAGCTGGTTTTTTCACTGAGATTGGACAGAACGTCATATAGCCCTTAATTTCTAGGATTTATCCATGCGATGTATTTAAACACTGTTTTTCACATTTTGGAGGGCACAGCATCGGTACCACCTTCTGCTTATAGCTGTTTGCAAAGTCACCATCAACGTTACAGCAGAAAGTGCAAGAATTCAAAACTATTCAAGTGCAATAAATATTTTTAGTATAAAGCAATCCTTTAGATATATTCTGTTCAACTCGGCAACAGGGGGGAAAAAAAGAAGTTCTGGAAGAACCTCTCCATCCTGCCCAGCCTTTGACAGTGCAAATGTTTTGTCTGCTCCGGTTACTAACAAAGTGCAAAACAAACCCAAGGTCCTGATTTCCACTGCGTAGTTGTGACTCTGCACAGTTTAGCATCTGGCCCATATTCAGGGCAGAGGAACACCCTTCACAGACAAGGGACAGCCATTACTGCTCAGGTTTTCTCAGATAATGAGGCTAAGTCCCTGCGTGAGCTTTCAAACACAGAATGACTCAAGCTGTCTGTCAGTGCCCTCACGGGCAGTTAACCTCATAAACGACTTGTTAGGTCTGAAGTCTACGGTCCTACTAGAATAAACTGGCAGAGAATCACCTAGAAGTATTGACAATATAAGAGATGTTTTGTCTTTTTTAGAAATACTTTCAACGTGTACCTCGCGGGGCAAAAGGAGTAAGTGCGATGAATGTTTTTTCTTCCTCTTTATGGACTACGCATGTCCCTCACAAGGTCCTTTCAGGAATCACACATTCCACAGGTCCTTTATTCCAGCCCCAGCTGCTGTGTACTGCCTATCGCACTGCGGTGCAAATCCACTGTTGGGCCAAAGCAACAAAAATCTTGATCTGCAGGGTGGTTCATGCTTCCCGCAGCAGCACTTCATGCAACTTCTTCTATTTCTACAAACTCGTTCTTTGGATAAGCACAGCAAGTCAAGACATAATAAAACAGCTCTTTCCCAGATACCGGTGAAGGACAAGATAGTTTTGGTGTTTTTTTTTTAAAAAAAAGTCTCAGGATAAAACTGCTTATAGGAGAAGGGAGGAGAGAGGATCACGGCAAAAAAAGCAATCTGCACAACTAAAGAGAGATCCAAAGTTTTCTATTCTTCCCGCCTGCTAAATATGCAGAGAAGACTCAGAAAATATTGTGATTTTTTTTTTTAATGTAATCTCTCTCTACTTGTGCTTGCCTGTCTCAAAGGAAAACAACCAGCAACCAGGATCATCCCTTGGTGGTGCCTCAAGCATCCATGGAATGTATTCAAATATTTTTTCTTTAACATCAGTAGCTCTGCCTTAGTAAACACCTTATGCAGACCTTCACTAATGTTTTTTTCTTAGAGGAGGAGAAATGGGCAAGCGCGGAGCAACAAAACTTACTTTCTGCTTCATTTGGTTACGACGCATTAAAGCTGTCTAGAAATCCAGACAAAGCCTATTTCTCCTCTGTGCTAAAACAGAACTAAGCCAACAGTTTCATCTGCTGCAAAATCCAAGCGCCTCTATCCAAGACCGGGGATGCCTGTTCAGCGAAGTTTGCAATTAATCCGACTTTGCTTCTGTGCATTTTGATGGGAGAGCCAAAAGCAGGCCCAGTCACCTTGACCAAGGTGAAATATCAAGGTGAAATAAAGGTGACTTCTGTTAACCAGTTTAATTCAATGTGCTATATTTAAAATACCCATTTACAATAGTTTTTTTTTCAAAATTACAGTAGAATTTTTTTGAGAATATGTACATTTATTAGAACTTTCAACAGATGCACAAAAGATCTCATTTAACTGTGAATTTATTTTGAGAGCAAATTAATTCTTAACACTGGAAAATCAGAGTTTATATCACTAGCCAAAGTTTCTGTGCCAAGTTTTAGAAGAAAAACTTGGCAGTCTTGCTTTGTAGCATTTACATCTAAATAAGTATCCACACCACAGCAACTTGTAAAAACATGATCACAATAGGGCTTTCTCAGTTCTAGAAATACTCTAAATCTTTGAAAGAACTCTAAATCCCCTCTCAAAACAGGTTTTGGAAACAGCGAAAATACCGAGACTGTAGCGTTTTAAAAGTGTGAAGCCTGAGACATTGGGATAGTGACAAAATATTTAATATAGTCACTTTTTAAAAATTGAAGCTTCAAGGTGCATCCTAGCTTGAGAAATAATTCAGACTATGTTAAAAAAAAAATAAGGTATTGCTGTGAGAAATTAAATTGAAGAATAACAAATTCCGTTTATTCCATGTATCTGTGAGCTGGAAGAAACAATGAAAACACAGTCAAGATCCCCGAGTATGATTGTAGAACCATGTGTTGGGAAACTATGGACAGGAGAGATTGCAATGCAGCAGTCTCTTCCCAAGCTTTTTCTGCCTAAAATTAAAAAAAAACACCAAAAGCTGATTGCAGGCAGTCACTACACAACTTTGCCTACACAAAATAAACCAGCTAAGTAGTCTAGACTTAAAGTCTTGCTGCCCTTCCTCACCCTGGCAGCTCATTACTTATTTGAAAAGGGATTGGGTTCAACCCTACAGGAGACAACAAAGCTGTATTCAAGCTCCGGCCTCTGTGATTCAGCTTGTGGGATCGCTCTGAAGATCAGAAAAGCAGTGAAATGACCCAGATATTTAGAAACCAATTACATCCCATCTGCAAATGGATATGCTGACTCCATAAAAATCGTATTTCATTCCCTAAAGGCAGGCCAACAAGAATCGTAAGCAAACCAAGAGTGGTTTATGTAGAAGACAGTCTTGGAGAAACACAAAAATGAAAATTGAAGCTACAATTAGGCAAGAAATAATCCAATTACTCCTTGTTTTTCCACACAGACTTAAAAAATAATAGAATAAGAAAAACATTTTTTCCTCCTTCTCAATGAACAAAATCTCAGAACGACTAAAAATGTTTAATTGATCAAAGAAATGTATGTGTTGGAATTGTGTTCCAGCATAAAAACATTAGATTTTTTCAAGGAAATTAACTCAGAACTGTAGGCTTTTACAAGAGAAAAAGCTTTAAGGTTAAAACCCACAAAATTATTGTGTACACATAAACGAGTAAGAAGGGTGAGTAATACTTCCAAAACCTCAATATTTTGTCCTTTTGTGGAAGCCTTAATAAATTTAAACTAACGCAGCTCGCTATTATTTTAACAGAGATATCACAGATTACATGTTTTAACTAACAATTAGTTAATAAGAAGATAAAGCATGAAACAGTTTTGCAGAAAACCAAAGCTTTTATAAATACATTCACAAATGTTTTTTAAAAAAATACTCTGAAATTACTGGAATGACGTAAGTGCCAAGAGCAGGTGGTTTTACTGCTGAAATTTGCGTGTTGCATGCTATTTCACAGAGAGATGCAACATGTTTTTTTTATTCATCTAGCAGCAGACCAAAAAGACTAAATATATCATTAGCAAAACAGTCCTGTGGATGCTGCTTGCGTTTCTATTTTTTATTTTTATTTTTTACCTTTATTGAAGAAGCTGCATAGAGCATATCCTCAAGACTGAAATGGCAACACTGGTTAAGGTATTCCTGACAAAATTCTTGAATCAATTGTAGATTATACAGACTGTCAGCCAAAGACATTGTCTCTTTCAAACAAATGTCTAAAAAGGAAGAATAAAAACAAATATTAGACACAGTTGCATATGTGCAAAATGTGATTTTTGCAAGATTTGAGGAGCGTTTTCTGGATAAATTCAGACTTTATTTTTTAAATTTTTTTAAGGAGGATTTTATTTTTCTATTTCAGAAACTTAATAAAAGACAACTCTGCGTTTTAACTTGGCAGTTTTACATCTTTAGACATTTTTCTAAACATTCATTTCATTTTTCCACTGTTGACAAATTTATCTTTTCGTGCTTTGCCTCTTGTGAAAATGGAAGCTGCGCTTTAACTCCTGCTATTTCCATATAATGAAAAAACATACTTAACCACACATTTTTTTCAATGAGATTTTCTGTACAGCAGTGGCAGCAGGGAATGTTTGCCTTTTCCACAAAGCTCTCCACACCTACTAGTTCACCAGCTCTGCACAGGGACCTGAGAGTACATTTTAATGCTATTAAACCTGAACCTTCCCCCTAAACCCAGCACCAGAGTAGTCGTATTTGGTTTTGTGGATTTAGATGTTTGATACGAAATTTTACAAGGATCTGAAGATAGATGAATTATCACTCTCTGTTTGGAACTACTTAAAGACTAAGAAGGGGAAGCGGTGAGCAGATGTGTGTAGTTCTACAGTGTGCTCTGAGTACTATTTATGCCCAGCTAACTCCTGTTCTTTTCTCGGAACTGCTGCTTGGAAAATTAGGTTGCAATAATAAACTTCCTAGAAAAATGACAGTTCTTGTAAAAAGGATGGACTAAAAGAAAATGAAATATACTTGTGGAACATGGTGTCAGATTTTATTCCTAAAGCAACAGCGCATGACAGAGCTCCACATAAGTTTTAAATTGTTTAAGGTATAAGATTTCTTCAGATAAGGAATCTACTTTGATGCTGGCAGGATAAGGATTCCCATCCTGAATAAGTCAGACATGTTCCATCATCCCAACATCACAAATGATGATCAATGAAAACAATGTTTGACTGAACTGACCAAACTGAGATTAAATTTAGCAATGCAAAATGCAAAGCGAGGCATTAGAATCTAAATAAAATTGTAATGTGATTCACTGGTTGAAAGTAATAGAGAATAGGAAGGTATCATGTATTAGCCAACAGAAAGATGTTTACGAACTTTTAGCATCATGCAGCTATGAGAAAAAAGCAAACAGGATGCTAAAATACATCAGAAAATTTATTTTCAGTAGCGATGGAGAAATGCTGTACAAAAAAGTAACAAGATGCCTGTCTGGATTTCTGTGAACAATTCCGACTACCACTAGCGAAAGAAAGATGAACCAAAACTGGATGAGTTGCTGAGGAAGACTATTGAGGACAATAACGAGAATGGGAATGCACTTCAGAAGAGGAGACTGGAAAGGTTTGGTTCTGTAGTCTGGGCAAAACAAGAGAAAGGGAACCTATCACAAAGGAAGATACCAGATTAAGAGAAGCTACTCCAGCCAAAGGGCACTGCTGAAAGAACAAAGGCACACGGACAGGTCACAAGCACGTTTAGGCAGAAAACAAGAATAAGATTTAGAACCACGTAAAAAGCAGAGCTCTGAAACAGTGGGTAAGAGTAGAGATCTTAAAGAGCTAGACAGTTTTAAAATAGACTATGATAAATTCATGAAAGGTGTTCTATAATTTCATACAAGAGCCAATTTCTTCACTCACTGACATAGGGAGTCCTTTCTAGTCCTGTATTCCTTGAAGGAAGCCTAGATTTGAAAGTTAAATAAAGGCTTAATGAGAAAAAACACGTATTTCAGACTACAGAGAACTTTATCTTATTTTTCTTCTCTTTTATTAATGCTTTTTTAAGCATTTTTGCATATGCATTTTTGTTACCTGCCTTCCTCAATTCCAATACAGAACCAAAATCTCAGTGAAATTTGACATGCATCAAAAAGTCTATGATTTAAATAGAGGAATGATGGGCAAAGTCTTTCTAAATTGCTTCTAGTTTCTTCAGAGCACCTCTGAAGTTACTTCGAGGACAATGACACGTACATTTATGCATTTTTAGGAAAAATGATGTCAGGATACCTAACAAGACCATTAGAACTAAAGCTCCAAAGATGACATGTGCCTTGTCTTGTTTAAAGCTAGATGCTGGAGGAATCTACTGGTAAGTATATGTGTGGTCACGCAAGGTACACAAGATCTTTCAGACTGTCCGTATTTTCAGGCTAAAAGAGCAAGAAGGAACCAGGTGTTAACTCCCATTTGACACCACTCGAGCTTCAATTCTTCCCTAATCACATAAAATAGTACGTATTTGGCTGCTGCAACACTTATGTAAATTGAAAGTTGCATTTTTCAAAGTTCACAAGCCGAAGCCGAATCGTGAATGCACACATCTCGGCGTCTTTCATCTCCAACACCCACTGTGCCGGGAGCTCCCTATAAAGTGGTTGGGTGTATGTATTCCAGATTTCAGTTCTGAGCAAGCTTTATACCTTGTTCATATTCCTGGATTTCTCAGGATGCTTCTGTCTCAGTGTTCCCACGACATCAAAGGTATCACAGACAGAACACAGGCAGAAAATGATGGGTGTTTGCTGCCAAGACATTTTACAACTACGTGAGGCTCTTGGCTGCCAAGAAGAAGATACGACTTTAAGCAGGCTGCTGAGCAAAAGAACACGATGAATCTGCTCATTGTCTCAGAACAGCGTGTCACAATGCATTCCAGATTATATATTTTTGTTTATTCTACAAATGACCTAGGCAATTATCATGTGAACCAAAAGCCCAAAATACAGAGCAACCATTTGGCACGCAATGCAGCTATGCAGAGCTTGACTAACGCTAACCTCCTCCATGTTTCGTATCTATAATCACCCAGGTTCACAAGAAGGCACTTGGGCAGCTTCAAGAAGAGTTTTCCAGATGGTTTGAAGTTTCACAGCACAAAGGCAAATCCATCGCCACAGTCAGATCTGTAAGAATCTATCTTAGCATGTTGACATTAGCACGGTAACATAAAAACAAGCACAATGTGGAAGGACACCTTGGCTCCTATTATTTAGATGCAAAAATAAATAGGCGTAAAGTTAATGCTAAACCCACCACACTCAAATTACGCCTCTTAAGCATCTTCCTCCACATAGTTATCAAGCACAGACATTTAAACTCCTATGGACGTATGTTTACAAGCTTAGACACGTTACACCTACCCTCCAGTTTTATGATATCTGGGCAGTAGAAGTGGATCAGGGCTGCTAGAGCACAACCATCTGTACCATCTTTCAGCAGGTTCTCCACCAGAGGAATGCAGGGCAGCTGTTTAAGCAACGTTTGCTCCTTCCTGTAGCGAGCCTACAATATAGAATGAAGAAATTCAGAGAGACAAAAGCTCTGCAACAGATGAAACAGATTCATACCACAGGTTTTACACCCTGTTAGTGAAAAAGCAGTATTCAATAAATAGCTGAATTTTTCTTAAAACTATTCATGGTATGGGCCTCTCTGAATGGCATTAATAACACCTATGAATGATAACGCTACAATTGAGCGTATTTCTTTCAAATTTCTCCCAATATTTCTTTCAAAAGTACCAAATTTTTATGATCTCTGTATAGCACGCTGAACTAAACATCATCTACTCGCACTCATGTTCAACACTCATTGCTGCTATACAGTCAGAATGATTTATCTGTAGGCACAATGATACTAACCCTTAGCTGGGGTAAGTTGGGTTTACTGGCAAGTCAAATGACTCTGTGAAGTTAGCAGACCTAAGAATCTTGCCCAAAATCTCATCCATACGACTGACTTAATGGCAAATTCAGAAACAGAGAAATCTGCGTTTGAGTAACTCTGGTTTTACTACTTCCATGTGTCACCACAAGCAGTCATAAACACACAGAAGCATTAATGGTCAAGTTTCATGACCATGCAGCAGCCCAGTTTTAAAAGGAAACATTTGGAAAAAAAAAAAATCAGTGTATAAGAAGATCATTAGTTCAAAATACCAGGTTAAAAATTATCTGCAATATTTTTGTGGGGGGAGAGAGATCTTACTTAAAAAAACCAAAAAGCGTATTCATCATTATTAAGAGGTCTTACTTAAAAAAAAAAAAAAGTATTCATCGTCCTTAGTTCCTTTTCACTTCTTCCTGGGAAAGCAGACAGAGGTGGAAGAAAGTGATATAAATTTGTTAGTATTATTTACTTATTTTTACAACAGGATGGAAGGATGAGTTTCCTATTCATGCCACAGAACTACCTACGACTTCAAGAGCGTTTCTGAGTTGATTTTACACTATTTTCACTCATCCATAACACTAAACTCAAATGAGCAATCTTCCTGGATGTTACTCGCCCCAGCAAAGCTGAAGCTGACAGCTACTACCTCCTGCTCCCCACCTTTTTGGCCGTGTTGGAGCAATTCCTAAAGTGCCTGCATGGTAAAACCATTGATCCAGCTACAATCTCTCTCCTTTGTTTCTGCAGGGAACGAGGCGGCAGGGCTGGAGGTTTGATGGGTGGGGTGGGAATTGTTGAAGCTGGCTGTGCTGGCGAAAGTCTGCGGAACCACAGACTAACCCTGAGGGCTATACTTACTGTCCCTGGATTTCTGTCAAGGATCACATGGGATTAGCTTTAGTGAACGTCAGTGTCCTTTAACTGGCCCAGGTCTAATCTGGCAACAGCAAACACATCACTTCTAGAAAAATAAACGGTTGGTATTTGGCCCAGAGGATTTGTACTGCAACCAATTAATATTAAAAAAAAACAAAAACAAAAACACCAACAAAACCTCGTAAAGTTAGCGTATTTGATCCTTGAAATGTACTGGTATTTGTGTGTCAGATACGCCACGTAAAAACAAAAATGCCATTTTTGCATGCTATGGGGAATACTCACTAAGACCGAACAAAATTATGTTAGTGTTTCATGCATTATTAATATTCTTTTCCCCATGTTAGTAACACTCCATACTATTTCTAAGGAAACAGGCCAATTATTCCTGCAGTGAAAGTTTTTTCTTCTTCACTCTGTGGCAATCCAGTGACCCACTATCACGAAAATACTGTTAAGTTTCAAACACCATGTTCGCATGTCCGTGCATTTCCTCCTCCAAATGAAATTAAGTCTATGAAATATTACAATTTTATTATAAAATCATGATAAAATATACAGGACACAGAGAGAATCTAACATGATGGTCCAACAAGACCTGTGTAATTTATATCTTCTTTTAAATAGTATCTTTTTAATAGAACGTTCAAAAATACTTGCAACTAATAATGCAGTGGTCTTGGAAAGTAAATCCTGTGAAAAAGTCTTCTGTCACTTTAATGATGCCGTTACTGGCCTTACGAACAGTGCCTGCAGATGCTGGAAACTGTGTCATATCATTAAAGTGGCCTAGAAAGAAGACTTAATTCATTATAGAGAGTATGCCAGGCACGTTACTTCAGGAAAAATAAACTTACATAACCTGATACGCTAGGTTCATTAGGGTATGACAGGCATCGTGTTTCATGTTAGTTGAAAAGATAAAAGAAATTATACTGAAAAATAAAAGACGCTGGTAATTGCACTGCATTTTTAATAAACTTCCATGTGAAGAAAATCTTCTCATCGGCTGCAATGTTTGCTACTAAATATGGATAGAATAATGCGAAAGATGAACTTCTACATTTATTACAGAGCTCCAGTGCTAATTTAAACATAAATGCTAATACAGGCAGCTTGTCTCTGAGATCCTAAACCAGCCTGATTTAGTGTCTTTGAGCTTATTCCACTTAAAAGAGTCTCGGTATAGTCGAGACACTTGCACATAAACAAGGTCAGGTGAAGATGAACCAGCAGCACACCGGGTACTCTAAGTGCTCATGGGCATTCTAAGCTATTCATAAGAATGAATGCTCGTCTGCATTTACCCTACAGCAGATATAAATTTACTTTCCAGAGTACATTTCTCCTGTATGCGCAGCAACATTCACCTCGCTCTGAAACACCTGCTTTATGTACAGTAAAGAGATGAGAACACTGGTGAGAGCAGCCGGAGCCTCTGCCTTCCTACTGCACGCTCCACTTTGAGGTGTATCTCTACTAAACCAACAAGCTCAAAGTAACATAAATACCACTCATTCGAGTTGTTTATGGACAACTGCCAGGCAAACTGGAGTTGGCTTTTCAACAGGATTCCTTGAATATCATTTTCATGCTATGGAAGAGAGTCATTAGTAAACTAACACCTTAGGCATAAACCAGAACCAAAACATATTTTGAAGCTGCTTTGAAGTAGCCACCTTATTTTGTAGAAAAAGAGACAAAAAAGGTGCCGAAATTTCTGATCACCAACACCCTTTTTTTTTGTGTGTGTTATTCCCTTCATTTAATTACGCTATCTCAATTTCAAAACAGGATTCAGTGAAGATCAGTGCATTTCTGTGTGTCACAGCTGTAACTGACAGCATTATAGAGAAATTCCCTGTATAGCATAAACCGTTACAGATTTGAATACTGATTTGTCTGCTAAGACAGTACTTTTAAACTTGTTTTCCAGACACCAAATAACTTCTGTGGTTGCCTACATATAACTGTCATTTTTATTGCTCTTGGCAATGTATGGGCAATCTTTTACTACTTATGCCAAGATATATCTGAGGGACTGCTAGGGCAGTTGTTTGGCAATCCTTAGATCAAAGATAGAGCAGAATTAGTTCTTTGGAATTCAGACCAGGAGCATGCAATTCTGCATACAGCTAAAGAGCTCACTGTTTTATTCCCAGCCAAACCTATCGCAGAATAAACAATCTGAATGCATTTTGGGGGTGAATTACTATATGATTGAGGAAACTAATGATAATCCCAAGGTGACACAACAGGGAGGAAACAAACTTCATTATTGTTGCAGACCCGAACAGTTGCTTTCTATTGCTTTTAGTGAAATTACAGTCTCACTTTGTGTGGGGAGAGATTAACAGCAGTCTTAAATCAGCTGAAAAACTAGGGAATCCTGGATGAACGGTGTAATGACTGCATCTTGCTAAAATAAACCAGAACATTTCAGATTCCATGTAGCATCAACAATCAAACCCAATGTCTGCAACTCTCTCTTGAAAAGAGAGTCAGTATCGTATAGCACATGTTTGTTGAAAGCTTATGAAAAAGTAATTTGCATAAAACCTAATCATTTGACATTAGTCAATAACAGGTAACACCACTTTATACAAACCCGTAGAGAACTTGACTGCTTCAAAAGTAATGTCTTCCAGCATCATATCTTACATTTATTTTGCACAGATTACCTTGCAAAATAAGCTTCCGTATTACACACATGTTTGCAGAGCAAGCTCTCACAAAGTTATCTTGTAGAGACAAGTGAAATGAATGATTAGACCAGCATGACATGGACAAAGCCATTCCCAAAATAAGCTGTTTGATCAAAGTGAGGCAGTTGGGCAAACTTACAGGAACCAGTTTCCAAAACCATTTGGTAGGAGACTTCAGAGGAAGCAGTTGGGAAAAAGAATAAAAGCAAAAAAGCAAAGAAAAAAAAGGAAAAAAAAGGAACAATTTATCAGATTTCATAAATTACTTTTACAAAGCATTTTTCTTTAACATTCTCAGTTTTGTGTAACAGTGAATTGTAATTTAACGGTAAGCGTTAGTGCACTGTAACTCTGCGTACTGAACTAATTAGCAGAAATAACACTGGAGAAATATGTCCACACTCTTTGTAGATCAACATTCTAATTTTCCCACATGAGCAGCTAAGATTGTCAGATCAATGCAGTTTTCTTTAATGCTTTCACACATCTAATCGTACCCTACATATGCAATGCAACTGAAGAATTCACTTGAGACTTGAATTCACGATATCACAAGTATCAAAGTGAACTCCAGCAGCACACATGGGGAAGCAGGGAAGCTCAAGCAAGGAGAAAAGGTATAAACACACTCCAGCACAGTACAACGGATTGCAGCCAAGTTACTTCAAGCCAAACAGTTATGTTTGTAACATTTAACAATATTTTTAAAGAATTGCATGACAGCTTTCAGAGCAACAAGAGAGGCAGGCAGTTACATTTTTGCAACGACAAATCACATTAGCGTCAGCTGCTCGATGTGCAACGACCTGAAATGTAGATGGAGTTCTCGCCACTGGCAGAGGAAATGATCAGAATCGATACATAAAATTCTAAACTCATATGTGATTCAAAAAATGCAACACCGAATTAGAAAGGAAAAGTTGTACAAATATAAAATTTGACCTCAAGGCTTAACCCTAAGCACACAGAATTCGGTGAATTTTTCTCTACCTCTATACACTCATTGAGCATAATACTTCTATCACTAAGAAATTAAAATAGTGTAGTTGTATTATAAATGTACCCAAACAATCTCACCACTCTATTGCAGAAATAAAAAAAAAATAAATAAAAATCTCGAAGCAATTACTGAAGTGCAGGAAAGATTGATTTTTCTTTTTTAAACTAAGAGAGATATTTTCTGGAAATGATAGTTTTAAAACTACCATGGAAAACCCGTGTTACGAAGCTTTTTATTCTATACAGCTGTTAAAAATCCTGCGCCTCTACAAAACCCTTGAAGTAACTTTTGTAATGAAACAAAACTTTTATGTGAAAAGCTACTGTACATGAAAGGGCGTGCACTAGTAACACGACTATTCTCAACATTATTTTCCCCCATTTAAATGGACTGTTGAAGTGGAGAATCCCAAAGCCACTTAGACAAAATGAACTACGAGGTGCATGTTCCTGCGTGGCTCTAGACATTACAGTCACACCCAACTAAAGCACTTTTTACCTCACCGAAACGTAGTCCATGTATGGAAAACTACGCGAATTTGAAAACACATCATCTTAATTTTCAACTGCAACCAGGAAGTCTAAAACATATAATAAAGCAAGGATTTAGAAAAATGGCTGGAGAGCAGACTGAGGCTGCCTATTATTCTACTTAAAACTGATCGGAACATTCTTCTTTGATTTATCAAGGTGAAAACGTATTCCAAACTTGGACTCAAAAAACCCATCAGTACCTATGTCATGACAGGCTGGAGGACTACTCTTTGGAAAAAAGCACATATTTGTTTCAATTCCTAAGACTAGCTCTCTGTAACAGGACAAACCGAACTCAAACCCAGCAATCCGGTATGAATTTTTATTTGTCCACTTGGCTCAACCTACAGTTGACACGACTACGAATATGCTTCAAGAGGCTGAAAGCCTGAGGATAATCAAGTTTAAATTCAAATGTGCTGTAAGATTTATAAATATACACTTCGTAAAGGCACTTCAAGAAAATAGAGATCTGAAAGAAAACAGAGATCTATAAGAAAATAGAGATCTGTAAGACAATAGAGATCTGTAATCTCTTAGACAATATAATGCGAAATTCAACGGCTGTTGAACTGGCACTTTTTATCAACAGAAATAAACTTTTTCACCGTGATCTTACTAAAAATAGGTCACTATAAAACAAACTGAGTAGAGAATCCTCGCTGACTTCTCCCAATGTTTCAAAAAACCCAAACCAACCAACCACGAAGTGAAACAAGAACCGAAAGAACAAAACAACCCCTCAGGTTGACACCTTACAGTTTTACAACACGACTGTTTAATCTCCCCCAATAGAACATTTTAAACACGACCATAAATTTAAAGTGAGTATAAATTCACCCTACAGTGCCAAAAAATGGTAGTCAGGTCTTTTGTTAATGCTTGTTCCTACTGTCTTCCTCGCATCACCGTTGGTGTTCATGCAGCTGGGCATTAATTGCATTAAGTGGATCAAGGAGCTGATCCTGCTGCAAACCTTTCTTCTTAACGGGTTAGCTTTTGCTAGCAGTGTGGATTTATAACACATTAAACCACAAGTGGAACTACGGCATTAGTGTTTTACCTTCACGCAGAAGGTTGCACTGTTTAAACTAGTTTTTAGAAAAAAGTTGAAGAATTCAGATCTTCAGATGAATACTCCTACATTTGTTTCTTTCACAGGATTTGCACTGGCTTGCCTTAAATCTGGTAAAACTGATGGAGACAAAAATCACAAAAGCGGATGGAAAAGTAACTTTTTTTTAAAAAAGCTTCAACCACATTGAAAGTCAGTAGTTTAACCAGCGCAACCACGCATTCACTACTTATTATTCAATGGAAGCCTGAAAGCCAAAGCTGTTCACTGCAAAACCTGAAATCCTAATTCCGAAAGAAGATGCAGGGACTCTACCAGAAAAAGACGAGGTTACCACAAATCACCGGCTGATCGAGATCCACGGAGGACTACCTGGAACTAAAAATCATACAAAATTCCTTCCTCTCTTATCTTCTGCAGCAAGACAGCAGCAGAAGAAAGTGAAGGAAAACAAAAGCAATCTCATAATCTGTTAATACTGTTTTTATCTCACCAGAAAGAGAAAATGGGTATAGCTCATCAGTTGTACCATTTATTAATCCATGTATATGATGCTTACAATTTTTAGAAATGTAGAGATTTACTACTTATTGCAAAAAGGTTCACCAGACGCGTAATGAGATAGAAAGGCATTAACGTGGCAGGCTTGAGGATTATGTTGAAATAATTTTCCACAACTGATAAATTCCTCAACTTGTCACAGTAGGAAATGATAAAATAATTTAAAAAGCTACTCATTAACTTTGTTTCACCTGCTACATACATAACTTTGCTGCTTCTTGGCTAGAAATTAAAACTAAAGAAAAGATTCCCCCAATGACTATTCTTCCCAGGCTTGTTGGGCCATCTCTCTAAATCAGCAGAATCCTTAATTTAGATTTAGTTTACGTTCAAAACCTGGCCACACCTTGTAAACTCTGAAACTTAAATATCCAAAGATGCTTAGTGAGAGCAGAAGAGAGATTGAAAAGGCTCTTAAATTTTAGAATGGAACTATCAGCCTTTAAACTGCTAACTGTGTTGGTAACACACAGAAAATAAATTACAAAACAGCCTGAAAAGGATGGTGGAAGACAGAAAAGGTCCACAGTGAAAGATTTCAGTTCCCCCTCATGCTAACTTATAAAATATCAACAGAAGCAGCAGTTAGGAATAAAAAAACATCAAAGAAAGAGAATAAACAATTGAATTCGGATACTGAGAATTAAGTTACTGTGCTAGAAGCATAGATAATTCTATGCTTAATAAATATATAGAAGTGTAATTTAATTTTTCCATTAAAATGGAAAATGGTGGCATAATATTGCTTTAGTTAATACAAAGGCAGAATTCAATCCTCCCTGCCTTTTTTTAATTTAAGAAAATCTACTGATACTATTAACTAAACCCAGGCAGAACGTGAAGAAGAGGCAAACACGCAACCACTAATTAGTATTCAGATATAGATGGTATTAAAATTTAGTGACAGATATTTCACAGCTTTGCTGAGATACGAGCTGGGATCAATGCCATAAAGTAACAGGCTCTGTCACTGCTTCTGTGCCAGAAAAAAGCGAAACACATGGCCTGATGCAGTATGGAGAGAGACAATCAGTGCTGAACTCCTGGGTATGGGGGAGTACAACACACTAGGAGATGCCCGACAGGAGCAACGTCATCACTGAACAGAAATCATAGAATCACAGAATGTTGGGGTTTGGAAGGGACCTCTAGAGCTCACCCAGTGCAACCCCTGCCAGAGTAGGGTCACCCAGGGCAGCCACACAGGAACGCGTCCAGGCGGGTTGGAAAGTCTCCAGAGCAGGAGACTCCACAGCCTCTCTGGGCAGCCTGGGCCAGGGCTCCGGCACCCGCACAGCCAACAAGTTTCTCCTCGTGTTGAGGTGGAACTTCCCATGTTCTAGCGTAAAACCATTATTCCTTGTCCTATTACTGGGCACCACCAAAAAGAGATTGACACCTTCCCTTTGACCCCCACCCCTCAGATATTTCTCTATGTTAATAAATCCCATCTCAGCCGTCTCCTTTCAAGGCTGAACAGCCCCAGGTCTCTCAGTCTCTCTTCACAGCAGAGATGTTCAGTCTCCTGATCACCCTTGTAGCTGGGGAGCCCCAAACTGGACCCAGGATTCCAGGGGTGGTCTCCCCAGGGCAGAGCAGAGGGGCAGGAGAACCTCCCTAGCCCTGCTGGACACACTTTTCTTGATGCCCCCCAGGATCCCACTGGCCCTCTTGGCCACAAGGGCACGGTGCTGTCCCAGGGACAACTCACTGCCCACTGGGACTCCAAGGTCTGTCTCCATGGGGTTGCTTTCCAGCAGGACATCCCTAATCTGTGCTGGTGCTGGTGTTATTCCTCCCCAGATGGGGGACTCTACACTTGTCCCTGTTGAACTCCATGAGGTTCCCCTTTGCCCAGCTCTCCAGCCTGTCCAGATCTCGTTGGACGGCAGCTCAGCCATCCCAAATCTCCCGTTAGAAACCTGAACCAATTTGATGCAACCGATCCATCTGGTGGACCTGCATTACAGTTATTTTTTGGAAGCTAGCATTTACTGTGAAATACAGGTTATAGTTCAGGTGCTTAACATGTAATTTCACACGTTTCCACGTGTGCAATCACCATTAGCTTCAGCAAAAGCACGTGGAAATTTGGGAAATACTGCAGGGCGTGCACCAAAAAAACGGCTGAGGTTTTGGAGTAGTAAATGGGCCATCGGTTGAATAGGCCAGTGTTTCTCAAAGAAAATCTGGAGTTAAATAATCTGAATGAGTTGAAAAGATGCTTCTGTCTTCCTGCACACAAGCAAAGAAGTTCAGGAATTCAGAATCCTTAAATGCTTCATCAGAGAGTTGACCGACTATTTCATATTCTAGACTTATTTTCTAGATGTGGGTTCCATTTTATCATTGTATTCACTATCACTTTAATTCTAGCTTAACTCATAATTTGGGTACAAATATCACCTAGGTAATTTTACCCACACTTTACTCATGTACATAAATGTGAAGGATGGGTAATTTTCTAATAGCCTTTTTTTTTTTTTTTAACATTATCTACCATAAATTTACTGTCAGAAGAGACATTCAGGTGTCAAATTGGAAGTTTTGCCCATGCTGAGATTTTAGCTAATAAAGCTATGCAAATACAGCCTCCTAGCATGAAATACCTTGCTTGATAATATAATTTATGCAGCTGAATCCCATACTGATGCAAATAACATGTACCTCAGATACTAGTATCAAAAATTCAGTGTATAGAAGGCCTTAATTACAAATTTTTCCAAAATATGGCAACTGTAGCAGGATTTTGCTATTTTGCAAATGTTATTTGTACATTGGCCAAGAGAACAGGTCTCTGACTGTGGGACAGCCACATAATTTGTACGAAAAACTCCACAAATGCATGTATCTTTTTTTATGTAAATGCTTTATTCTACTGGGTCTATTTGTGGGATCAGAGTTGGACTATACAAGTTTTTCAATGGTTGATGCCAAAATGTTGGCATTAAAAGATAAATTAAAAGCAAAAAAAAATATCTCGTTATTCCTAATATAAAGTGCAAACTACAATGTAAGTGAAGATAAACATTAGTGAATTTGTAAAAATGCAGCTAATTTTATGGCACTGGTCTCCTAATCATATTCTCTTTGATGTACCTTTGTTTACAATGCTAAGATTCTCATGCACTTTGGATTTCAAAAATTCTTCTCATCTTCCAAAGTGACCTAAAAACCACAAAAAAACTTCCTACTATTTATTATTTTCAAGAAAATGAAAAATCACTCGAGGACAGAGGGGTATATGTTATCTTCCCACCCCATTTACCTTGTTTTATCTAAATTTGAGAAACTAACTTGTCAGGGACATCCTATTCTCCAGATTTCTATAATATTATCACTATTGAACACAGATTAAATTTTCCATATCATGATATATGCACCAGGGTCACACTACAATTGTAAAAAGAAAAAAAAAAACCAAATCACATTTTCTTTTGTCCAGTCATATACTTACTAATTAGCCTTCATCATTCCTTATATTTAAAAAAAACCCTACAAGTGCAACTGACGACTAATTCCTCAATAATAATTATATCACAGTAGGATAAATGAGCTCTCTCTGAAGGAAGCAATTTTATATCCTCTTGAACTGTATGCTATTCTTCTATATTTTGATGTCTACAGTGCTACTTAATTAACTGAGCTCTGCAAACAAAAGGAAAATAAAATCCTGTTAGGGAAGTGAATCAAAGATAATCTGGTTTTATTGTATATATAATAAAACCTGTAATCAACCAGTATTCTGGATCATAGCCAGAGCAATGCTTCCCATGATGCCACATGTAGAGATTTCTCTTTTGAGATGCATGCAACTCACAAGGAAAAAACATAAAAATCATGAATAGGAATGTGGTGGTCTTTGATATCAAAGCTGACTACGGCTTTAATTCACTTAAAAGCATTCCTTAATCTTAGTGAATTCCTTAGGACTGTCATAGGAGACGTTTCCCTGCAACCAAAGATTTATTTGTCAAAAAGGACAACTAGGAATAAAAAGTGCAATTGTGTTACATTTAAATGGATATTTTCATGGAAATGGTAAAACTAATAACAAAATGACTGAAAAGTTGGCTGAAAATGACTAAAAATCTTTTACAAGCAGTTAAAAGTTCAATATCTGCAAATGTCCATTTACCCATACATACTATATGCATGTCATTTTTGCTTCCACATAAATGCTTATTCCTACTTAAAAATATTTTAACTCCTACACCTACCTTTTGACCTCCTGCAGATTCTGCACTGTGATGCTCTTTTAGTTTTTGCTCCTGCTCCATTATGTCTTTTAAGTGTTCATTTACCTAGAGACAAAAGTTTATTCAGTGGTTGGTTCTAAGAAAAGTCACAGAAATTGTCAAGTTTTCAAGAGGTCTGTAAATCACCGCTGTCAAGTCCACTGAAAAGATTTAGACAAATATTTCAGACTATAGCCCTGAAGCATAATCAAATATCAGTTTCCGACGCACTCTGGGGTTACTGGCTTTTAGCTTTACATTGTACAAACTAACCTGCCCCTTATTATGCTCGATCACATTTGATTAAGAGCGCATTCCTGTTACTTAATTTGATTCTACAGTGAAGGTAGAGCACTTCAAGCAATACGCGTTCGAATGCACACAGATTACCTTGGTTTGAAGTCATGGTAAATGACACAGTAAGCCAAAAACACTTAAAGAGCCAAGAAGAGACCCTCGAGCAGCCGTCATGGCATCTCAATGTGACAGTGACTGCTAAGAGGTCAAATGAAATGTTTATCGTAGTATTTTATTTAGACCTCTCATTTTTTTGGTTCACATAACACGTTTAACTTATTTCTGCAAACTTTGCTTTTTATTCTCCATACACAGCAGATGAAGGAACAGCCTTCTGTCAGACGTGGTCCTGATATACCTACCTACTTACCTACAAACCCAACCCACGCGTCTCTAATCGAACGGTACAGACTACAAAGAAGACCACAGCTTGCTTTCCCAGTACCCGTACCTTGTTTATCCAGTACATCACAGCATCCTCGATGTCATAAGGTAGATCTGTTGCTTGGAAGAAGGAGGAGTACTGCTGAGTGCACGCAATCACCTTCTCCACGCTGACCATCTCTACGGTATATGCCATCATAAGGGTATCGATCATGGCCAAGTGAGCACTCTACAAAGAGAAGCAGCAATACCTACTTAGCATGCAAAGCAAAAGATCACTTTCTGACGTATGGTTTCCAAATGTAGCCATACGCATATATGCAAAGACCAAAAGGGTAAATGCTACAAGTTTTCTGTTTGGTTGTCAGTTTTCGAGTGAAGGACAAAATGAACACACACGACAGATCGGACAACACAAGACAAAGCACAGGGACATTAAGAAAAAAAAATGCTTGTTACGAATTATGACCTCTGTAACAAAATTAATACCAAAAATAAAGAACTGGAAATGAAAGAACAAGCTATTTTAATGATTCAAACATTGTATCACTTGTGGCAGAGCTAAAGAGATCTTTCCAATTTGTCACCATAATGAAAACAAAAGCCCTGGCCCGATCAATGTTATTTGTACTGAAAATAGAAGCTGAGACTGCCTGGTAAACAACCTTCATCATCATGAAAATGCTGCATTAATAAGTGGAAGCATATCTATTTCTAAAGTCATAATCCAGGAAGAAGATGCAATTACAATAATCTTAAATAAAAACCAAATATGACAAACTATTTTTCTTCTAGTAGACTAATTGCTTTAAGCAGATGCACACCTAGGTTTAAAATAAGCATTATACCAAGAATTAAAATATAGCTTCTTTTAAAAGAGAAGGTGCTTTTCTCCTAGTGTTACGTATTGAAAGACAATGGCTATTCAGCAGTTTGTAGCAATTAAAACCAATCAAACAAAACCTCCCAAAAACAAGCAAAAAGAGGATGACAACCAGGTTTTATGTTAGATTCTTGTGACTGAATAATCCAACTGCTGGTGGTTTGGAGAGGCAGTGCCTACAGCTAAACAGATTTGTTTCTGCTTCATGATAAGAAGAGCATCAGCTTTCTAAGTATTAAGCAACGTTTCCCAGGAACCAGAACAATTTCTAAAGACAGCACTTTTTAAAGCACTGCCTTCAAACACAGCTTATGATGCAAAGAAAGATCCTGAACACTTGTTAACGCCGTCACTTCAATTCTAAAAAAAAATAATTCATACAAACATCTCACAACGTAGCTACAACAGCCACGGCAACAGCAACGAACAACATGAGTCACAGAGCAATTCGGCACCTCGTTGTTACAGTTAAGCTAGTACGTGCACATCATTTACTCCAGAATTCCCAGCAGGAAAAAGATGAACAGCCCCAGCCTTTTGGAATGCCCTTAACCTTTGTATCACCGATGGAAGTGATGATGCCGGCCTTTAGAAGCAAGCAGGAGCACATACCCATTTTTTAATGCAGTTTAGTTGCTTTATTTGGGGGGGGGAGGGGGGAAGGAAAACTATAGTAAATTTATCCACTAACCACATATATTCACAATACTGCTCCTGCCAGGCAATCCTCCTGGGACAGACTTACTGTCTTTGGAGCCTGGGTGTGACTTGTGCGCCTGCCACACGTTCCATGCACGGTCCTCGCACAAACGAGCGCCTCTTCACTCCTGTCTCCCCTGACTGACTTAGTGGGGATCAACTCTTTTCACCATACTCACCTGCCTTAGGAATTCCCTGACAGACCTTTACTGGACAACTACCTATACAAGCTCTTCGGTGAGAATGGAGGGAAGAGCTGAGGACTGGAATTCTTGTCACCCGAAGTATTTAAGAATGAAAAGACAAACGATACTGCCCACGATCAGCCTGCTGAGGAACCCACAGTAATGCAAAATACGGCAATCCTGTCTTTAAGATAGAAAAGACTCACTTCTTGTTGGCCCAGCAAGGCAGTGCAGAGGAGGAGTTCAGACGGAGCATCACATGAACTACTAGTAAAGTCCCAAAACCTTGTGAGGGATGGCTGGGCCTTGGTCAGTCCTACAAACCCATGGAGCTCTGCAGGAGGTTGCAGCTCAGACTGCAGGAGGACAGCTCAGCAAGTGCAAAACAGGAAGGAAAAAGGGAAGACTCGGACCTTCTCTGACATCCAGGGGTCATTGCTCTAACGGGCTTTGCTTCCCGTATCTCTGTTGCCTAGTCCGAACGGCACCTGGGCTAAAACCCTGTGCCGCTTCCAGGACCTTCCCAGACAATGAAGATGTTGAAAGAATAAGAAAATGCTGAATTTTCTTTTTAAGAGGAGTGCTAAGAGCCACCTTCACGCCTGTGGCATGGATGCAGCCCTCCAGCTGAGGTCTGACACCCGAGGAAGCTCTGAGCAGGTTCGGAAGGAGAATTTTCTTCCCCAGCTGTTGCTCCACGACTGGCTGCTGTGTCTGTGCTCTGAGATCAGCCTCCAAGAAAAGCAACCCCCAGCAACTCTCCCGGAGGCAATTTAGGAGCCTTCTCCTCCCGTGCTGGATCATCAATCAGTTTCTCTGTAAAGCTTCATCATCCCTATCCAGTAGACTGCCAATGGAGAGAGAAAGCCACTGAAGTGTGGTTCGACCTGCCAAAACACTCAATATGCTATAAATACATCAAGAAAATTAAATTATTTACAACCAGCTAGCTGAGTCACATTTTCAATGTTTCTAGCAAATTATTACTGAACTGCAAACCACTTAAGCAGAGGGAACAACAAAGGGGATGCCCTTAGATAACACCCTGTGCTATCAAAACCAAGTGGAAGAAACTTTTACCCATGGTGAGTAGATCCATGTCACAACTCTTTATTTTATGTAAGCTATCCAATACAAGCATATTTAGAGCTATCAAATAAAAACATCTTGAGAGTCTCAGAAGCGATACCAAATGATTTTCTTGATAATCCAGGCAGGGCATTCAAAAGGAGATTTTTTTAAAAAAAAGTAAACAATAAAAAACCTGAGTCAACTTGCAACTATTATCCTGAGAAACAAACTACAAAATTGCTATTATTCCCAGTTAGCAAGAAAATTAGAGTTTATTTCATAGATAACTACTTTACTAATAAAAATATTTAAAACTATCACATCTATGGATTTCTTCCCCCTAGAAAATTGCAGGCAATCAAATAAACACATAGGGTGATTTATACTTAAAATCATTGTTTTGTTATTTTTTTTCGTTTGGGTTTTTTTAGAGGAGGTACGGAAAGAGAGAGAGAATTAATTCCACATCCAAGTCTACTGGAAAGAGTCAGACAAGATGCATTCTTTCACATTTTTTAACTGATTACGTTCAACAAGAAAGTCTAAACGAAAAGCTGCACTACAAAAATAACATCCTACTGTCCCAACCACAGGGTTTATCCACATAACTGCTGAAGTTCTCTAAAAAAAAAAAAAAAATTTAAAAAAGTTCTTCTGACAATAAATCAAGTTCCGTTTTTGGCACACCTCTCGCGCAACAGCGTATTTTAGGAGCAACTAAAAAAAGGCAGAGGGAGAGGTCATTTTTACGAGTCAGATCCACACTTATGACTGAATTACGGCACAAGGAAGTAACTTTTCCTATCTGAGGAGGAAATACAGACACCATTCGAGGTGGGCACAAACGAACAGCTGCTCTGAAAGGTCTTTTTTCTCCCGACAAGCCCGTAATACCATGTCTGAAGGAACTCCCCAGGAGCTGCTCGTGGTGCCGCTATTTCCTCCAAGATTCTGCATTCTGACATGCAGCACAAAAAAAAATATCCCAGGCAGGATTTCCTGCTGTCGCACACCTCCCACATCCAGAACTGCAGCAAGGCACATTTGAATAAGGACACAGGATTTCCAAAACCGTCATTTTTTCTGAGAAAAAAACCAACAACTCAGTAACGTATTAAACTACAGAGTAGAATACAAAACCATTAGAGAAATATCTCTAAAAAATATAATAAAACAAGTTCAACTCAGCGGTAGTGAACAACAAAGGAAACAATACTGTGTTTTATCACAAAACTGTTACACAGAGGTTTGGTTTACGCCAATTAAGAATAAAAAATCTTTTCCTTTTCGATCAATTCACTACAACTGTGCAAAGTACCGAAGCCTGACGTGGCACACTACAAAACATTAAAAAAACCCAACAAACAAAAATGCTGGATTTGTAAAGGTTTTTTATTTTCTAAGACACAAACAGGGTTTTGTCTTTCTCAGCTATACTGTGCCCATAACACAAGAGTTTTAACTTACTAATCTTTAAAATCTCACGTAATTACTAGTTAGTTTCTGCCCCGTAACGTAGGTTCTGCAGCTTTATTTCCTGCTGCTGAATAGTTCCCTAAGAAGCTTACTGAACTGCAGAAGAAAAATTATTCTGAGCACGACCGCTAATGCTTTCTCTGCCTAATCTTTGATTACGGAGCTTGCTCCGCCTCCCTTGCCCGGCAAACAATTTCATCAAAAAGTGTACTCAGCAAACAGCGCACATGATACTGTACACACAGATAATTATGGATAAACACTGCATATCACAGGCAGCTCTTATAGGATTACCTACTACTCCAGATATTTCTTGTATTTCATTAAATGATATTCAGGCCAGGAGCTCTCTTTTGACTCTCCCCTTTAGGAAAATCGTAGATAAAACCATTTTCCCACTACAGCGCCTGAAGGAAGGGGAAAAAAACACAACAGAGTATATAATTGTTCTCCTTACACTACAATAAATAGAGAAAAAAATCACTCTTTCCTTTAGTTTTTTATTGATTAAAAAAAAAGTCCTTTTAGCTCACTATGCTTTGGAGAATTGATTTGATCTTTGACAGAATATGGCTTTTGTAAACAGGAGTATGTACTACAACTGAAAGTCCCATTAATGTTCTGCTAGTTCTTAAATTAGTGCTATGTTTGATTATTACCACGGATTGATTGTTACCGAGACAGAGGAAAGATAACTCGAAAGAAACAAAGCAAGAAAGAATACAGCTACTAAGAGATCATCCCCACAAAAACAGTCAATTTATAACTGCTAGAAGGTATCACGTGAAATCACCATTACAGGACACGTAGTTAAGGAGATAAGATGGGTAAAAACAGAGCTCCAGATCCAGAGAGTAAAGACAGGAACACAGGACAAGCATAGCAAAAAGATGCTGGAGAGCTGTGTGAGGATCTCCTCCTGCACCACCCTCACCCAGGTCTCTGAAAGGGGCTTTCCCGCAGACTCCGTGAACGATGAGGTTTGAGGAGGCTGAGCAGCCTTAGCTGCCAGGCACCCTTTCCCAAACACTCTCCCCTAGATAATCAGTCTCCAGTAGATCTGTCAGCGTAATAAAAATTCCAAGTCTCAACAAAGAGTGGAAAACTGCAGAGTTCCAGCTCAGGGAAAGCACAGACCAAGGCTCGATAGTGAGGAAGGAGCCAATAGTTGATAACTCGATCACAAGCTTCAAAGCTGTTGCTTCATTTCACCAACATTCATATACTAAAACAAAGACAATTGTGATACTACAAAGGAAACAAGTTTAAAAAGATTTCGATCAACTAACTGAAGCAGTCTCAAAGAGTCACTTCTGACGTGTTTAATGGCTTTTGGGCACAGTTCTCTTAGCCTCACACAGTACTTATGCCTAGCACGATTCTAAAATAACGGCAGTTGTCTAGTTATTCTCGTCCTGCCACGGAACGATCATGTCGAATTACCTCCTCGCTGCATTTTCAGCAAGAACAAGTGCTTGACTCTGATAAGATGCCTGCTCAGCAAGAACAGGCATTACTGAGTCAGGCTAAACACATCGTAGCAAGCTCTGCAAGGTAGAGGGAATGCTTTTTTCCAATTATTTATTATCACCTCCTGTATTTGGTTAACTTTTTAAATCCAGTAATCAATTATGCAAATATATATAAAATATAATTACCTAACTATACATACCTGACATGGGAAATGGAATTCAGTGCTAAAAAATTGATATGTTAAGTACAGATACTTGCTGAGTTCAGCATTTTGATAGCGCTTCCAAGTTCTACCTAAGATTTCCTCGTTGTGCTTATGAGGGGATTTAATAACTTGCTCTTTTAACTTAAGCCTAACTAAACACTTCACAGAGATTCCCAGATTCTTTCTGAATCACACAAGTGATTCCTTGCCCCACTCCACGTCATAGTGAAATAAAATACCTGTGCAATACGCACTGGAATCAAGTACCAGCAAAAGGTGCTCACCTCATTGTTTTTGTCATATTTTATAGTTTCAAACTACCTATTTTGATTTTTTTTTAAAAAGTAAATCTAACAATTACTCCAGAAGTTGCCTGTATACTATTTACTGGAAGAATCGAGTGCCTAATGGTAAAAACAACAAATGCACTTCAGTGCCTTTATGCCAAGGACTCCACGTTCCAAAAGGAAAACGTTAGCAGTTGGATAGGTTAAACTGAAGCAAAAAAATAATGTAGGATGACTGATAACAAGATTGTTACACACATTTTGCCAAAGAAATAGTACCAGCCTCAAATTTCCCAGAGTATTTTCATTCCACAGATAATTAAGGATATTCCTGGATGACACTGTCAAATTCCATCCAGATAAACAGAAACAAAAATCTCTTAAAAAATTTATATTCTGTTACGTGCGTGCACTCTCTCCTTGCTTTTACACTCCGGACATTTAAACCGAGAACAAACAGTAATTATGTAAAATGCCATCCGAATTTCTTTTGTCACAACAATCTCCAGCAATCTCTGAAGAACGCAGGAGTGGGACAAAGAAACAGGGCAACTATATCCATATATAAATAAGAAGTAGCTGCTTCTTCCTGACTCACTCATACCTGCACAGTAATTACATTAAAAGCAGTGGTTTTACTTCTCCGGCAGCTCAGCTAAAACACCTCCAGACGCAGTTATCACCAGGAAGCACCCAAGCCCGTTTGTCTCGGAACATCTGCTGAAGGAACACAGCCTCAGGAGGACCTCTCTCCACCTACCAGCTACTCCCTTTCTAACACACCCCAGGAAGCCATTGGCCTTCTTGGCCACGAGGGCACACTGCTGGCTCATGGCCAATCTGCTGCCCACCAGCACCCCCAGGTCCCTTTCCCCTGCACTGCTCTCCAGCAGGTCAGTCCCCAAATAAAAATATATGTAGGGCTGTGGTACTAATTCACAGAGGTGAGAGCGGAGGAGGAAGCAGAGGCACGTCTTGCCGGCACATGACTTGGTCTGGCGCCGTGCCACAGCGCACCACAAGCCCCACTGACAAGTCCCCTTCTGTGGAGACATTTAAACCCCGCCTGGACGCGTTCCTGTGTCACCTACTCTGGGTGATCCTGCTCTGGCAGGAGGGTTGGACTGGATGATCTTTCGAGGTCTCCTGATTCTGTGACAAAGCCATGCCAAGCTGCTGCTCAGGAAGTTATCAGAGCAGATCAGTTTTGAACCTTTGCAACAGGCTTCTAGTTAATCCTCTTCACAGTTAAATATCAACAGCCATTTTTGCATGGCAGATTTTGTTGCTCAGGCAACTGATATAACCACGCTTTCTGACTATTCTGCATTTCAGTTTTGCCTTTTTCTTAAGAGGAAACTAGTTAGCTACTCTCATGCTTTATCTCACAGCACTTAGAAGGTTTAAAGCATTGAACGAATGTAAAAGACATACCTGGTGGAAGCCATGCCATTAACTTGACACTATAACAACGATTTCTTATGATTTTGCCTAAAGTAACAGAGAAGATGAAATTTTACATAATTCTCGACATTTAACACATCTCCTCCTACTGCCCAGTGGCTCTGAGTTGCGATGAATTAAGTTCTAATAATGAGCTCTTGCGCACACAGCACTAATGAGAGTGAGAGAAAAATGATGCTTTAATTACAGTGATGAATAGTACAATATACTGGTGCATTCAATTACTACGTTTGACACAACAGAGGCTGAAAGGTTGATTACTCACTGCAATTTAGGACGAGTCTCAGTTTGAGACATAATGCATGAAGTTCCTCGTTTTCTACAATTTGCTGGAGAACTCTAATATTTGAAAGAAGAAACTTAGAAACCTAGAAAAACTTAGGCCAACCCCCTGCCCGAGGCAAAAAATCAGTTTTTCCAACAACTGCTTTGGGCAACCACCTCATGTTTTCCCATGCTAGAGTTAAGTAGTATCCTTCTCAGAACTTCATGGTAAATATATGGCTAAACTAAAATATAGAAAAAGACTTTGTAGCTCTTCCTCGCTTCCAACACTGAGCTCTCAGTAGCACTACATTTGTATCAAATGTTTCCTCTTTTTAAAATAAACACAACACTGCTTTCCTACAAGAGGAGATAAGTGAGTTGTGGTGCCCTCACTTCACAAGCCAGATAAAAGGACCAAAGCAGGGTCAAATTATCCATGGAAATCTCCAACTAAGTTCCAGGATTGTTGCTAAAAACCCTGCAACTGTCCCAAACCCCAGCTCAACAGTGTCTGTTGCCATGCTGCTCTGCTAAATCTCTATAAAACCAGAACGCCTTCAATAAAAACATAAAAAGATCAAGACTTTAATCCAGCACGAGGCAGCCCACCACATAAAACTTCAGTTGTTACAAGCTTGAGAGAAATTGAAAACAGGTTGCTCTTTCCAAAGGGAGAAACAAGCGTGAATTTTTGCACCAAGAGCCAATATAAAATGTTCCTACATTTTCATCCCATCAGGCTCCTTACAATTTCCCTTCTGCTTTTGTAGGTATACCCTTAAATGTAATTTTTCAGCGCTTCATTTACTAATGTGATGGTGAAACAGCTGCATCTGCAGCTCTGGGACTGGCCTTCCAAGGCAAGGTTTTTAACTCACCTTTGAGGTGATCATCCTTCTTGGTCCAAATTCATATTTCTGTTTTATGTTGGGCAAATGTGTAACTTTTAGCATCTTAGATAAAACAAATTAGCATTGAAGCTAATGCTTCTGGTGTGTAAGCATGCAAAGACCTAGTGACAACTTTGTTCTGTCACATGTCATACCTCACCAGGTTTTTATAAAGCTGCTGCTCAAGAACCTGTGAAATGTTTCTGTGAATTTAGTTAAGCTGCTGATGTACAAAACCCTATTTTAGCACAGAGATACGAGTATCTTAGGCTAGGCTTTGTTGATCTAGAAAAATATTGGCTAAAGAAGTCAAAACATCATGTTTGGTCATTTCAACATACTATCTTCACAAAGACAAAAACTAGCTTCCATTTTTATAGGGAACTCTAATATGAAATCTTTCTACATTTGAATATGAACAGACTCCTGTTAATTTTGGCTTTTTCCTCAAAGATTTATAGGAATATCACATTAATAGACCATAACACAGCACAGCAAGACCCAAGAAGGGAGCTGAATTCAAATATCTTCTCCCAAAATCACAGTCAAGGTCAAAAGAAATTTCCCAGTCTCCTACTTAAACGAACTCTATCAGCAGCATTAAAGAAATTAAAATGGACACAGAAAATTACACTGATCACAAGAAGCCTGTTTCTCTGTGGCTGTTAATGTAGTATAACCTTGTGAGCGACAGGCTGCTGACTAACAGCATTACTAAATCAGACAGCTGACCAACATTTTTTCATCTACTTATTAAAGGATTGCGACAGGCCAGCCACAACAGCGGCAGCTGAACAAGGACGTGGTCTGCAGCAACGTTAAAGCAGAAGCGAGAAAGGTGCTTTCTGGCTGATCTACTAAATATATTCAAAAGCCTTCCCACTTGTTTGAGTGACCAGGACTAAACATCAGGCTTTAAGACGTACCTTGAAGATCCCTAAAGTAGGGCTTCTTCAGAGAAAGACTTGCACACACAGGGATAGAACAACTACTTCACCACAAACTTTAGGAACTGTTTTTTCAATCTTTGCGACTAACTCTGTAGCCAGGTATGTATTTAATACTTAAAGAAAGAGCAATCTGCATGCCTTCGCAGAGATCTCGCTCTACTAATAATCCTTTCTAATAGATTACTTACATGCAGGGATGCCCACTTCATCCACTGCTGCAGATTTTTGCAGGACATATGGCTGTAGCCCCCATCACTATCAGCTTGTGCCAAGCACGGGGCCATACAGGCTGTGTCTGCATCAGAAAAAGCTTAGAACATTCTTTTCCCAAGAGTTACGATGGAACAGGAGACTCCTGTGAACTAGAGATTACTTCGCAGTTAACAGGCAACCAAGGCGAAAGGATGCCTGCTCTCATCCCTCACAAGTATCTGTTTGCAAACTGATACTTTTTATGGCGCAAAAATGAACTGAAAAAGTCTCTGTCCTCCACCTCCCCCTGGTAATGAAATAACTGCCAGTTCATAAGCCCATTTAAAGATTAAAACAATAGAATGCACAATCACCTTCTCATTCCTCATGCCCTTTTGGTTCATAAGGTTATTCCAGGAGGTGTTGCATACCTAGTAGTTCTCAAAATAGTCAGGTCCGTTGCAGCATAACCTATTCACATTGTAGTAAACAACTATTTTCTTTGGCAAAATATCACTCCTTTTCTCCTCAGCTAAGGCAAGCTGAGTAAGAGGGCAGGGTAACAAATGAAACACATCAGAAAACAGCTGTACAGAAAAACAACATAGACACAGGAAAAATGGAAACTCCTATCCTTCCATTTTCAAAATAACACATTCCAATGGCTTAATATGCTGGTTACTAGAATCTAAGTATTTGCTGGGCTTCCAAGAAGTGCAGTTACCAAGAGCATGAACTGAAATCCCCGATGCAAGCACAAGATACACCAGCACACGCCGTCCAGACACCAGGTGAGCCCTTCCCATCAAGGTGAAATCTTTGCTTTGGCAAAAAGAATAATCCCCACGTGTGAACCTCAGCTATTCACATCACCCTGGTGACTGGGAAGAGGAGGAGAGACAATGGGAGAGAAAGGAACAGGAAAGTATTTTACAGCTGTTCTTTAAGTGATGGATTTGAAGACGAGGAGTTGTAAAGGGAGAGAAGGAACAGGAAAGTATTTTACAGCTGTTCTAAAGTGATGGATTCAGAGACCAAAGGCTGTAACGGTGCTGCCTTGGATGGATCAGCAGGCAGGGGTGCCCCGTGTTCAAAAGCATTCGACCCCCGGCAAGAGCCAGGCAGTCCCAGTGATGAGCTACGCTGTTTGGTCAGGCAAAAGGCTACAACCGCAAACCAAAAGTCTTTGCCAGGCAGTGTGGGTGTTGAACATTTGGAAGAACCAGAAGTAATTTCGTCCGGAAGAATCACAGGATAAGGTGGCATGAATAGTAAGGACTGCAGAGGAATGACGTTAGGCCAGGCCAAAACTTCTGGAGAGGTACTGCCACCAGAACGTCACTGATGGTTTTTTGGATTGGACTAAATAAAGTAGAAATTGTTGTTTCCTGATTTTTTTTCTTAATTTCTGAATGTCTTACTTTGTTCTGTGTTTTAAGCCCATCTGTTGTTTGTTTATGTATTTTTTTCTCCACGCTTCTGTCTCATTAAAATTATAAATTGACTGACATCTGTTCTTCCTTTTCAAGCATCCAAACTCTGTAATCCCCTAATCCTTAAATGGGAAAGGGCAATAATTGAGAAACTTGTCTGAAGTACATGTGACATATTACTGGACATTTTAGCAACAAATTTAAAATAACTGGCTTCAAGTATGTTTTATCAGATTCGAAGGCAGTATCTGTAACTTAAGTTATCTAAATATCCAGAGGAAAATTTTACCAAACCTGTTTGCATGGACAGGTCAACCTGTAGTACTTTAGGAAGTAAAAATCAATATTCTGACAGTACAAGATGGAACGGAAAAGCTGGTACATAATTCTCACTAAAGAAGCGGTATCACAGCACATTTGTTGGTCACAGGTAATAGGTGAAATATGTCACGGGGTCTGCCTCGTCATCCAAAACATATGACAAATCCAAATCAGGAGGCAATCTGGCCAGAGAAAATTCCTACAGTACATGTTACAGACATGAAAGAGTGGGCAGAAGAACTTAATCTGTATTAAAAAAGAAAACTTGTCCATATTTTAAAATGTATTTCAAAAGATTGTTTAGGTAATTTGGCATATGCTTAATAATGGTGATTACTCTGCCAAATAGGAGGTATAACAGTAAGCTGGACTGGTGTTGCTCAGTTGCTTTCTGTTTTCTTGGTACTATGTTATAAATAACAATGAGGCTTATTTCTTATACTTTTCCATAGCTGGCAAAATAATTAGCCTTACAGCCCCTGAGTAATACAAACTCACTCCCCAAATATCACACACTTGTACACCAAGAGATCGAGATTTTGACGCTAACGGTCCTTTGGTGCGTTTGTCATTTGCAGCATTTTCATGGTCATCAAGATTACAGGAAACATCACAAGAGAGTGATAAAATTACCCAGAGTCTTTTTTAAGTTGCTATTAAATATTAATTCCAAGCAGAACAAGAAAAGAGATGTTACTCTCCAGAATACTGGGGGTTTTTTTTGCCTCATCTCTTCGCTGCTCCAGATTCTAAAGGTTACTCATTACAATTATTCCTTACTGCCATTCTTTTAGGTAGTTTCCACTTGAATTCTAACATTTTGCAGTATCATCAGTAATATGTTCTATATCACAGGGAACATGACTACAAAGTGAACTACCGTGTACAGCTACCTCCTTGGCACAGGATTTCTCACTACCGTTCTTAATAGTATTTACTGTTAAGAATGCATTTCCAAAAGAATTTGTTATCTTTCTTTCCATTCTTTATAACCATGCATAACTAAAAACAAAACAATCAAACAGTAGATTTTAATAAATTTAACCCATGTTAAAACTAAACACACTGTAATTATTTTTCAAGTAATTCCTAACATGGACATCCAGCTCACTGCATTAATCCTCAAACACACTATAGATGCTATTTTGAGACATGTAAAAACTATGATAAAAAAGATCCTTTCCAAGCTATATTTTGGATACATACGCATACGAAGCAAGGCAAAGAGGCTCTACAGAGGCCCAAGAAACAACACAGGCTAGACAAAAGCCAAGTCTGCAAAACAATGTGCACATGGTTCCTCCCTGAACAAAGGACCCTGGAATATTTTAGCTTCCAGTAAGTAATGTCTACCTACAAAGGATATATTAATGTAAAGCCTTATTTTATTATCCCACAACAGACAAGAAGTACAGATACAGAAGTGAGGTATCTCAGATGACTAAAGAACTATTTCTCAAGCTTATAATTATCGATGGGAGATCACACGTGCACCTGCAATCATCACTTTAAATTAAGTTTCATTTTGTAAAGACAATTTCAGATGTTCACACTGCAGTGAAGCAAAATGACAAGAAGATAAAAACAATTAATATAAACCGACTGGAACATTTGTATTGGTACACATACTTTCTACCGGGTCTGGTATTCTTCCCGTTCACCCTCTTTGCACATCGGTGCAAAAAAAATACCGACCATCAAAAAGCACAGGGTGTAACAATTGCTATAGAGTTCAGGTACTTAAAAATGAAGTATCAAATCCAAATCCCTTTATTGATATCGTAGAGATCATCTAATCCAACCTCCCCCATGGGCAGAGAGGTTGGATTACATGATCTCTAAGATATCAACGGGCAGGGAGGCTGGATTAGATGATCTCTAAGGTCCCTTCTAGCCTAGACAATTCTATGATTCCATGATTTTGATAGCGCCTTCTAGGGATGAGAAATCAGCTGTTTAGTGCACGTTACTCACACTGAAGAAAACAGACAAGATCAGTTTTGCGCTTCCAGGGAACGCAGAGGTTCAACCAGAGCAGCCGAGAGGAACACGAACATCCCTTGCTCCTGACACACGACAGCCTGCAGCTTCCCTGCGCCGCCCCAGGACGTGTGGTCACGCAGCAGGAAAGGCTCTCCCAGCTGCATCCTTCACCCAGGCCGAGGAGCAGCACGTCGGGCTCTTTGCTGGGAGCTCCCAGCTGGAGCAGGAAGCACTTGGAGCCGTGTTTGCTGCTCAGACACCCGTTTCCCACACCCACTGCAGAAAAGGCTGCAGGCTGGCCGGCAGCCCGCTGGACCCTACTGATCCACCAGCTGGCTTGGATTGTAACTATGAAGTGGTTCAAAACAGAGGAAAGGCGTGGTAATAGCGATTCTTCAAACTTCTTACCTGGATACTATTTAAAACACTTCTATCCCGCATTAACATAACCTTTATGATGGCTTTGGAATTAATCCCCAACCGACTAGACTCGGATTCTCCTCACACAGGCTACAAATTCTTCTGGCCATTCTAGGTGTATCAGTGCCAGACTATAGGAGTTATTTTGAACGCTGTAGTTACCTTAACTCTTGTAGTTTTGAACAAAAGCAAAAAGAATGTTACCGCATAGGATGGGGACATGGGCTGGAAAAATCGGAGTTTGGCCCTAGCAAAGGAAGCGTGTAGTCAGTAAAACATACTCATCTGAACAAGCTGATATAAAATCCAAGTCCCTTGAGTCAGCATCAATCTGCAAATAAGACGCAAGTCAAATATCAATCTGAAAATGTTTCTCATCTGTTAAAGGATGTACACGGCACAGGGCAGCCTGCTACTCCACCAGTTACTCCATTAAATAAGAGTACAGACCCACACAGCAGATCCACAAGTTCTCATGATGGCTGAAGCGCACACTCATCTAGTTCCACGCAACCGGATTTCACATCTTGGTTTTACTACTGAGATTACAATGAGAGGGCAAGAAAAAGAAAAAAATTTTAAAATTCCATGACTTTCTATGAAGTCCCCTGGTAGCCAGCTGAATGCTCACAGCTTCAGTAATTTTATGATCTTTAACTTCATGATGTTTGTCTTCAGATGATCACGTGTGTCATAGAAATAGGGACATCTCATTCTGCAGCCATAGTAAAAAGTCAGCAGAAGCCAGTTTTAATACGTTAGAACTGCTACCTAATACTAGGTGAACAAAATCTTACGGTTCTTTGCATTCTTAATGTCTTATTTTCCTAACTGTAATTTGGCCCCAAAACACTTTTTTTATATATATATACACATTTACAAACACACACATAAAAAATCTATCAATATAGGGATAAGATGTCAGAGTAGCTTTGAAAGCGTGTAGCAAATAATGTTACAACAGACGTTAAACAAGGAGGATGAACCAGCCGTTCAAAGAGCACTGTTTGGGATGTGAAGGAGCCAGGTTGTCATATCTAGCTTTTCCTAGCTCTCCAGTATTTGGCATTGCCACTACTTCTTTTACTTTTTGTTTGGTGCAGAGTAAAATATAGAAATAATATTCCCAGTTTAGTATTTAGAAATACTGTATTTTAAAAATCACTTTGTTTTCAAACAGATGACATTTATAGAATGATAAATCACTGCAAACACCAGTTGCTTATCGTTCCTGATATCTGCCTACCAAGTCTTGTTCAGCTGTTTAGAAGCTTGGGACCTTTTCATTCCATGGTTACATCTCAGTATTTCAACAAGGCACTGGATGAAACAATTTAAACTCTATCCTAATTACTGATAAGGACTGTACTACCAAGACATAGCAGCAAATGTATTTGTATTTGCAAATATACTGCTATATAATTACAGTAGAACATGTTGCTTGATGAGATAAAAACAAACAGTAATTTCATGAAGATAAATAAATAATAAAAATAAATATCTAGAGAAAGGTCTGGTTTTATAGTCCTCTCAGGTTCCAGACTTTATTCTGTGTTGGGTAAATTTAATAAACATTTCACTGTAATAGTAAGCAGCCCTACTTTAAGCACTAGTTACAGTAATCTAATCCAGTGAAAAAACAAGTGACCTACCAAGCTTTCAAATTTCACCTCAAAATACTGTTTAGCTTTCGAAACATAATCAGGTTCAAACTGCAAATGCAGGTAATTGCATCCTCTAAAAAGGCATCTAAAACTATGTAAAAGATTGCAAAAACAGTTTCTGTAAAGACATACAAGTTGGCCGTGACATGCTTTTTCACAGCAGCAAGTATGAAAGTTAACCTTTGAGACATCAAGACCAAGTTAAGCAATTCATAACAAAAACTACTGTGTAAAATGACAGGAATTAAAACAAAAACACACACACTTCAGCTCACAGTGCATATAGCCTGATGTCTCCTACGAGTTAAATTACTTTTAGATGGATAGGGAAAAGGTGAGATTTACAGATGTGAGATAAAAGGAGTATACTTAGTTTGTGACATCAATTCTAGACAAAAATTTAAGTCACTTTTTCCCCCTTCCGCCTGTCACATTAGGGAACAGTCATTCCAATTCTGTTATAAAACCAAGCTTCTGAAAAATTCTAATTTTAAGCAAAACCTATTTAAACATTTGGCAAATCACTAAGTAATATCTAGTAGCATCTGTCACATGCTCAGCTTGATCATGACGTTGAAAAGAAATTCATCTCGAATCAAGCATCCTAAGACCGAGACAAAAGCAGCAAAGCAAGTTGACTGGACAAGTACTTTTTTTGTATTAACTAATCTATTGCACTGAATTTCAATGGATTTTAGATAAAGAAATAAACTAAAATAACCTAAAGGTGAAACAGTTCTTTCAAAGACAAATGTCACAGTTTGTAGGAAAAGAAAAGGAAACAAGTGAAACTGCGGGATAGATGTTATAAAGGAAGAATAGCCTCAGCATCTAAGAATTGTAGATGAAGCTGTTTGAAACGTCTTCCTCCAAAAATTCTGTAGAAAACGGAGATTAGCATGTAGCCACAGTATTTGTAATCACATTTTAAAACAAGAACTAAAATTTAATTATCAATTTCGGCTGGAATAAAACTGGAAAAGTTCATAAAGAGAAATAACCTGTTCTGTTGTTTTAGTAAGTACTATTTACCTGCAAATAGTGAGCCTTTCCAGCTAAAAATTGAGTGGCAGTTTTAGTCTAGATGTATTGTACAACTCTGCACAATTGTTAAAATATCTGTCCCACTAAAGTGCCAGACAAAGCACAATCCTGTTGCTATTTTTTAAATCAGTTCTAACAGTAGATCTTATTTGAGAAGTTTAGCAATATCTGTTTTGGGTCAAACACAGACAAAATCTGGGATACATATCCATATAGTAATTCAAATATCTTAATATAAATTTAAAAGACATTATTTTTTGTTAAGGAAAATGTACACCCTGAGACAGTATTTATTGTATTTGCAGGCTTAACACAACATTTAATAAAAAAAAAAACAACACAAAAAACCAACTCCCTACCTCAAGATTCTTTTTCTTCTACTTGAGCAATACATAAATACCAAATTCTCTGAAAGCTGCTGACACCCTCAACAAATATTTTCATCTGAAAGCATCAGTTATTCTGTAAACAAAAGACTTCCAATCTATTTTTCCTGCATATGGACCTGCTATTCTAACAAAAAGGGCTTAAAGAAGAGTGAAGTGTGACCTTCATCTGCTACTGGTTTAGTTATTATGCTGCTGGCCGCCCCATGAAACAAAATCCTGATGATACCTTACTCTCAAATTTGGCAAGAAAAGCAGTTTCCATGTTCTGTAGGTCCTGTACTCAGTCAGTTAAAAAATAAGAATGAAGGTTTTTTTTTTCCTCCTCACATAGTGCACTGCAACCTAGCACTTTCCAAAGGAAGGCGCTTCCCTGAGCTGTCCACCACAGAACTTCATTTTCACCTTGTTCCCACTTCTCAAAACTAACTTTTCCTTCACCATTTTGCCACGGAATTCCATTTGAACTTAGTGTAATGCTAGTAACTTGCATCAGTTATCTGTTTAACGTGTAACTAGAGTAATAATAAATAATAAAGCTTAAAAAGTTCAGTTATTATAATACATAATGTTCTCTAGTACAGTATCTTCCTGTTTTAATCACAATCCATTATTTTGACCCCAGAAATTATGGAAATAAAGTAAGGGAAAATGGCACATCTAGTTGTCAACTGTAAAGTGCCACGTACACTGATGCCATCACAAGAAGCAGAGGAGGAGAGGTGGGAGTTACATCGTGGAAGAAAAAAAAATAAAAAAATCTTCATCCTTCTGGAAAAAAGATACTCCTGGGCAGAGACTTTATCAAACCGTGCCCACACACAGATCTGGAGGTCTCTGCTTTGTTGGCCTTGTCACAGATTGACGATGCCCTTTGGAGAATATAACTGAAGCACCTTCAGGAAGCATCTCCAGGTACTTGGCTCTGGTTAACTTTTGATAACAGAAAGGAGGGAAGTGGGAAGAAGCTGCTCCGTGGCAACAAAGCTTTGTGGATTGATGAACTGTGTGCTCCAGGAGTAACTTCACTGCTCCTCCCACCCAGCTGTCCCTCTAAGTCTCTCGAAAGACCCAGTTCCCATCCTGTGCCCTCTAAACTCTCCCAATTCTTCCTCAGACCTGCATCCTGAGGGCTTGGCTTGAACTCTTCCCAGTATGTGCTGGCTCAGGAAGGAAGCTCATCAGCCTCCCCAGCACTTCAGCCTTTCCTTTGGCAGGGGAGTGAATTTGGCTCACGCTCCTCTAGTCCACTAGCTATCTCCAGTATGCTTTCAAGAACTGGTACAAGAAAGAATTTGTAAAATAAATAACCAGCACAAGACAGATATAGGCCATCCATAAGTGGAACAAATGACAGAAACAAAATATCATTTGACTAGGATTAAACTTGCAAATTCAGATTGTCTTTTAAATTCTTTTCGAAGAAGGGTTGGGAAATGTAAGCAACGCAAAAGAACAAGAAATCTGCAGCGCATGCCTTCAGGAAAACTTAAAGGCAAATTTAATCAGTGGTTACACTGGAGGAATGGTATTTCTGCAGAAAAAACAACTAGCAGGAAGGGACAATACAGTAAAAAAAATAATATAACTTAAAATAATATGAAAACCATCTTGCATGATTTTAACTTGAATGTAGTCATCAAGACGGTAGCTGAGGTGAATATTAGCTAAAAATAACTGTGAACAAAGAGCTTCATAGAGGAGAAAGGGCAGTAAGTGGCAGGAGAGACGTGCAGTTATCAGCCACCCCAGCGACTGCAGTACCTTTTGAAACATCACAGAGCGCTGGGAGTTGTTTGTGCTGCTGTCCACAGTTTCAGTCTCAAAAAGACAGCTTGGAGCTCATTTCTTTGATGACAGAAGACACTCAGTGCCTTTAAGGATAAGAAACAAAGGCCTACAAAGAAACATCTCAATTCTGTCACAGGTATACATAGTATTCTGCAGGCTGATACTATTATCCTTCACTTTTTTCAAGAGAGTTCCTAGAAGTATACTCATTATTGGTGGGCTTTGGATTATCTGCAAGCCAGCCCATTTCATGCACAACCTACATCTTGGTCTCAGTGTCTAGAGTAAATAAGAAAACAAAATAACAAATAATTTTAAAAATTACAAATGGATTTAAAGAGGAGTTGTCTGTACATCCCGAGTTCTTCTTTCAATAACTCTGAGAACACTGGGGATGTTTTCCAAAAGACAGAAGTGAAACAACCGAATTATCACTACTGTTGTTTGGAGAGAGAGTCAACAGACAATACATGTAATTTTAAGGCACCACATTCGTCTTCTGATCTCATGCAAAACAATTTCAGCATCAACTAGCTCTTTTTTAAAATAAAAAAATAACATCAACTTACAGAACATAAGTCCCTTAAACTCATAAATGTAACAGACAAGGGTGAGATTGTCATTCTGAGTGCAAAGCATCTAACTTGATACTGATACATTCTGATTAAATAGATTTTTTTTTAATGCTGGATACATTAAAGAGACTCATAATCTGCTCAGTTATGCTGAAAATACAATTCTGAGCACAGAATCAGCAATGAACAGGTGCATTTTCCAAGACACAGCACAGGGATGAGTTAGCAGCTGACCATCTCTTACCAGTTTTAGCAATGGCCTGGAAGGAAAACTCATCACTGATCAGGAATGCAAAATTTGTGGGAAAGGGAGCTAACGAAGAAGATGAATCAGAGTAGTAGAGTGATCAGTTCTCCCTCTAAATTTGAAAGGGTAAGAAGATAATCAAATAAGTAACATTAAAATGGAAAGTTCTACCTTCGATGAAAAAAAAAATAAAAATGAAGCTACAGTAATCAGAAAGGTACTACCTCCTCCAGCAAGGGAAAGGTTTCAAAGTTGTTTCAGGAAAGGAACCTAAAATAATTGACACGACAGCCATATGTACGATAAGAGCATAATTGTGTTTAAGTCATTAAGACATCAGATCTTGTTAGAACAAGCAGGGCTGTATTATCTTTCTCCCTCCCCCATAATCAGTACAAGCCAATAATACCGACCCACATGAAGCCGGTTACATAAGTTCCCAGTTTCCCTGTGTTCTGGGAAAGCCAGACAAATTAACCCTCAATGCCTACAGGCATATGGGTATTATTTTAATTTCTTTTGTTCAAAGTACATAGTACTTCAGTAGGATTGTTTTTTCCTCCTCAAAGCTTTGACCTGAAAAATAAGAATTTTCAGGCACATGCATGTGCTGACAAAGAAAATATAACTCCTGAAGCTACCTAACAATAAGGAAAAAAACCCCCAACAACCAGTACTAGATAGTACCTGGGGACACCGTAAGCGCCTTAGAAGACACTGGACTAATTTGACCGATGCCATTATTGTCTTAATTACTATTCTAAAACTGACAGCAAGTTCAGTTAGTAAATTAACTGAGTAGGAATTTTCAGAATCAGCATTTTCTTCTCTCTAGCAGTTCTTTGCTAGTGTCTATACATATTTCTTCAACTCCATCATTACCACAGTATTTCACCTCCCGACCACGTAAGTTTTCTCTCTATTTCACAGTCTTGACGACTGACTGATTTGAATCTATAGGTACTGCTAGATGATGACATAAATTGGGATAAAGACAGCTTTTTACAGTCTTCTACAAATTATTAAGCTGTAGGATCTCTTCCTGACGTAGACTTTGCTATTTATCCACTGGTCTTAAATCCAAGGTTTGGGAAGGCAAAGAAACATATTATACTGGGAGCTGTCCATTCTCATGACCTTCGGATGGATGGGGAAAGCTGAGTATCTTCCACATTCACAGTACACAGTCAATTTGCTAAAAAACACTATTACAGTCAATTTATAATTTGAATAGTTCAACGAGTTACCAGATAATGTTTTAATGCAAGTCTTAAATTGTTTTATTTACGTCGGAGCAATTCTATTGGATTTTGCTTTGGGTAATTTGGAGACACATTTTTGCAAGGTCATAAAATTTCCTACTAGTTCAGATAAACCTAAGAGTCAACAGAAAATCTACCAGTTCATATACATGCCTGAAGTGCACTGCTGTTTCTCACATCTCCCTAAGTGTCAAACAATAAGACCAGACATACTATGAAGACTTTACAACAGTTTATTTGTTGAGGAAAAAAAAAATTAAATCCCCTAATGTTGTTAAATTCCACAGTTTGTAAGAACAAAGAATTGAGTGATACGATGCATCTGCTATGATGATGATAAGCGCAGGCACACGGCCAGATTTCTGTGTGCAGATTAACAAATGCAGATTAGCAGCGTTCTTTTTGTACTGTACAGGAGCAGCTGCTGCACTATGGGGAGTACAAAGTGTATTCCTTCACCAGGCAGTGTGCTTCTGTCCCCTTGTTGCTGTGTGTAGCTACTACACAGAGCTTGTAGGGAAGCTCTCCTTATGTTTACACGAGAGACCCACACCTCCTGCTCAAAGCAGCACACGATTTTCCATAATAGGAATAAAGCAGTTCTCTTAACCAAGTAACTGCCTGCTACACCCATGCGAGAGTTTTAGCTTTCCCCTATCCAGCAGAAGGGTGTTAAGAAAGAGTTGATTTAAATTATGCTAGGAAAAGTAACTGATGAAGAAGTACTTTCTAGGTAGCCTGTACCATAGACTTCTTTTTCTCAACAGCTTAGTTACTATACTCCAAAATATACTTAATCTAGCACAAGTAAGAGCATTCCTAGACATTTATTTTAATAACCTTTTCACATATTTAAAGAGATAGACAGAAAGTTCACAGCGGCAAGCCAACAGCCAAAAGCTGAACCACAATACTTAACAGTGCTGTTGAAATAGGAAGAAAATACTATTTTATTAAACACAAGAACATTTCCTTCAAGGTAAATGAAAATACTTCTCAGTCTGTTTAGAAAGCATTTCCTACATGGCATCTGGCATACTTCATAAACTTTAATTCCTATCACCTTTATTCTGTAATTTATACCTCCTTTTAAGTGCTTCTCCTTGTTAGGCTTCAGGAGTGGGATTTTTAGTCTGGTTTTCAGTTTGTTGAGTTTGGTTTGGTTGTAATTAAACCACCACCACCCTCTCCCCCCGCCCCTAGTTTAGCAACAGCATAAAAAGGATCCCTAACTAAAAATACAAACAGAAGCGATTTAGTTCCCAACTTGAGTTTGTTCACAGCAGAAGAACATCAACTACTTTTTTTCAGCCCTCACAGCACTCTGTGTTTCCTAATTAGCAAAGAAGTGAACAAGACAGGCAAGAGTCAATAACGATGCACCGCTTCACTTTCTCACAAAAGGCACGAAATTTGACTTTGGGAAACACCTTCTGGAGGCACACACTTACTTTATTTCCTGTCACCATTCCAACAGTAGCAGTTTGGTTTATTCTGTACACTATGTGTCTCCATTGGAAGATGTGCTGCAATATTCTCTCCTCATTTTAGTAAGACATTAAATGTAATTGCCACGATTTGACATTAAAATAAACATGAGATAGCATTCTGTTACTTCTAATGTTTCTGAAAAAGGCAAATGTGAGGCAAGTTCTCTATAGATCAGAGATTTTACAGTGGTTCTGAGAACAGGATTTCAACGTAACACAAGCAGCACAGTCTTTTCAATAGCTCTGCACAACAGAAATGAATCCTGCAAGAGTTGTTAAGAAGAACAATCAGATTTTGTTATTTTCCACGCAAGGGTTCTTAGCAATACAAATGTGAAATGCCAGCTACATTGCTGGGACCCTGAATAAAGCCAAAACTCTGCATAGATTTTTGTACTGAAATTAAGGATGCAGGAATAATAAAAAAATTATCACAAAAATAAAAATAAAAGCCAGAAAAATACAGAAGGCTTTCAGTTTCCTTCTGGAGAGAGTTGGAAATATGAAAGCAAGTGGACAGAGTCCAGATTTTAGCACTAGAGTTGCTGAATATGAAACTGGGATTTCTTTTCCCTTACAAACATAACTTTGGTGTCAGTAGCTCTGCTGCATTCCACATGAGTTGCCCCACTTGGTGTACCAGCTGAGCAGACAGCATTCCACGAAAACCCAAAGGATGTTGCAGAGGACTTTGTGGTTACCTATGTCTTCCTCAAATTTCTGATATAGCTGTCTACATTACCTTTTGGAGTTAATTCCTACCTTTATTTGCAGAGAGTCCTTGTTAAACAGATTTCAGAACTGATGTTGTGATAATAAATGCCTATTTTTCCCCCACAGGAGATCTTTCTAATAAGCAATGGTCTTTAACTGAGAGTTTTCTTTTCAGCTCTTTATATGCTAAGATACATATTAAGAAAAGTAAGCATAGGAAAATTTAATTTTGTAATTTTACTTCACCTCCAGTTTCTTTCAACTGGCTCAAAGAAACACCAGTGACTCAATTTGTCTGCAGCCAAGCCAATAATTTACAGTGCAAGAGAATAGCATTAGTAGTAGATCATCAGCCATAGAGTCCAGTCTCAGAAAAAGAGCAGGCCTAGATTAAAGATACTCTTGGGTGCCAGAAAATTACACAAATAAAGCAAGCTCTAGTATGACTCACACCGATAACTTGTGTTTGTTTTGCATGCTCTAAGTTCTAGACAAGCATCCTGTAGAACACAACCCAAGTCACTGCTGCTATTTACAGGACACAGAAAAAAGCGTTTTCTACCTTCAAGACAAACACCATAAAAAACAAGCAGCAGGCAAATCAAAATCCTCAGGCTACGAGTCAACATAAGCTGCGTAAAAAAAATGCACCTCACAGAACGCCAAGTTCGAAGTTCAAATGGTAAGAGTAGAATAAACTTTAGGAAGAGTTATAGCAGTTGCCACAGCCAAGCCCCTTGTTCTTGAGGGAGCTTGGTACCCACATGGCTTTGCTACGTTAACCAGATGTTTGTGCAGAGCTGCCTAACGTGTGATGGTACATCTGAGACAGTAAGCCCAGCCAAAACGCTGCGTCATCACTAATTTTCAAGTAAATTGAGAACCTGTCAAGGCATGTGTGTGAAGACACGAGTCTAGAAATGGACCAAAAAAAAAACTGGACCATCTACAGATTACATTATTCCAGCCCCAAACCACATCTGACCACTTCTATGCAGCACATTAGACTTAACTCAGGTGCTGTTTCACCACTACATTTGCTTATTATTTTCATCTTCTGTGAAACATAGTAAACCATCTTGCATGGTACTATCAGGTAAGTTAATATTAGAATCTGGTGTTTTAACTAACAAATTATAGTTTATTGACTCAAGTAACTGCAAATTCTTTTTATGCGTCCTCATCTAACAAGTAATTCACAACAGCACAGGAATGGAAACTTGTTATATCATGCCTAAAACTAGGGAAAAAAAACCCTCTTCAGGGCAGAAGCTACATCTTATTTCTTTGTTCTGTGAAGTGTTTGTAGGAATTCTACAGCATGAGAATGCAGAGGCTGCAGCATGTAGCTGCAAGCTAACTGGGTAAGCTGCTGGAGTCCTTCATCAAGGAGAAATACTCGATGAGAGGGACTGTCATTTCAAATGAATGCAGTCTCTTAGAGAGACTAAAAATCCGGACTGCAGGATGAGTTAACCACTTACCCTCTGCTATCTGATCCAGAAAGAGAGCTGCATCCTCCCCAGGGGGACAAAACCAGCGCTAGCAATCCCTCTCCCTTCCACCAAAGTTTCACCGGCTCTGACTCCCTCGGCAATTCGTACTGGACAGGGGGAAAGCAAAACTGGTGCAAAGGCCCCAGGAATCACCTCTGCTCCCTTCTCAGGGGATTCACTTCAGTCAGCTCCGCTCCAGTCCTGTGAAATGAGCCGCCCTTGGCAAGCGGGCTACCGTAAGTGTGATCCTATAGCCCCCCTTCCAGTCCAGCTGCTGAAAGAAACCGAGTTCATGCTCCCTGAGACAACTCCACGACGCAAACCAGAAGGGCAGTAACTGGGAGAAATGCAGAACCACAAGGGCAGTAACTGGGAGAAATGCAGAGATTTGCCTCAAATGCACACTCCTGATCGCTAATAAAATAAGCTTATACAGGCACGCCCAACTAAACCTGCAGTTACAGCCCAGCTTCAAAAGCTACAGGGAGAATTATTGCCTCACAGAAGGAATCTTCAAGGAAGAAGGTAATTTGCAGCTAAATGGATAAACCGCTTGGATGAGAGTGCACTACTTTTTATATTAAAAGCCCATACACACAAATTGCATCTCAGAATTAGGGAGGTAACAATTTTTAATCCGACCGGCTATTATGGATTTATTGCTGGGGTTTTGCTGGAACCTCTCGTTCTCTTTGCATCTTGCAGAATTGTACGAAGGATTTCCATCTTTCTTGATTAATGATAGTACTTTTCAGAAATAACTATATGTAAGTTCAAGGTAAATGGTCAGCTGGTTGACATTTTTCTGCAACAGTATTTTTCCTAATTAGAACTTGAATTTTAACAAAACTACACTTCCTGATTGCATCATGCTTGGTATATTTTCCCATACTGAGAAGATGACACAAAGAAATATCTGAAAGTACAGCATGTTTTCCCAGAGATAATATTCATATATGGGGTATTTGCTAGCATTTTCCTAGTCACTACATTTTATTTAAGAAATATGCCTAATATATCTAAAAATGCCTTCTTCTTCTTCATCTCCAGAAACCTTGTAAGATAGTAACTTTTGTTTGTAAGGTGAAAATGCTTTATTGACATACAACAATAAAGGTAGGAGAAAAAAATCTTGGTATTTTAATAGCTTTCAGTACATGAAAGAGAAACAGAGGTACCACTGAATAGTTCTATGGTTTTATCACAAGATGTAATTGACACTGGCTGTTCCTGAGAGACTGCAAGTTTTTAAATCAGGAGACACCTAAAGAGTAGCCTAGCTTTCAATTTTGCCAGAAAACCTGTAAGATACACAAACACTCCAAACATAAGAAAGAGTAAAAACAAACCAGACTCCACATTGACTTTCCTACTGCTACGCACGGGGGTTTTAAGAAGCCTTTGCTCCTGTCACTGTGTGTTAATCTCATAAATGCCTCTTTCTTAATCCCATTCCACTGGAGGATACTAATTTTTACACACACATCGACCTACGCACGCGTATGCAGATAAACACACACAAACACAAGAATTCGCAGCTTCTCAAATTCAGTACTAAGGCAGCCAAGTCGGTCATGACTCGCAAGGAAACTACCATCTACCCTGACCCCAGTGCATAAAGAAACACATCAATTTCCTTGACTTTTCAAAGACTAACACATAAGGTATTAGTAAGGTTCAGTTACAGCTAAGAAACAGAGAAGGCCAAAATTTGACATGCCTGCTTCAGTAAGGAGTCACGCACGATGTAAATCAACAATTAATCACCGCACGTCACCACCACAAACACACTGTACACGGAATTCCAAGTCTCCTGACTGTAGCCACACGCATTATAAAGCATGATTAAAATTAAAACATTACGCACTCGAATCTCTTTCCACAGATCCATTTTATAATATAACTCACTCCTTTTCCAATATAGCAATGCAGCACGTCTGAGCAGATAACAAACGCTCTCTAACACCATCATCTTTCCCGTAGGAAAGACAAAAACTACCATACCATTTCCTAATAAATTACTCAAAATTACACCAAACATAGGTTTAACACAATCTGGCCTACTCAAGCAACATATGAGTTAATTACGAATGCAAACTTTCTGCTCTACATAATTGAAAAAGAAAAACCATTCCATGATCCAGAACAGGATATACATCTTACTTCGGAAGACTTGTAGAAACTGTGACATATGGAACACTAGGAAAAGGCACTGGAAGATAGCAAGGGGATAATTTTAAGACTGTCAGTACTGCAGTAGCCAGATTTGAAGTTCTCTGCCAACTGTATAATAAGGAAAAAGGTTGAGACTTTCCAATTAAAATGTAGCGCTGCTGCTAGGAACCTGCGCTAGGGACGGGAGCACGGCACAACAAATTAAAACTCTCAGGCCCAGAATATTAGTACTGAGTTGTCCTGGGTTTAGCTAAAAACCCAGTTCCTTTTAGTAATTTTTAATTTCCTGTAGACATGAGTCTACAGTTTGACAGCCATTTCTTTCGCAGCAATTGTTTTAGGCATGGCTGCCCTTGTGGCTGAGCTAGCTGTGGTTCCACTCCAGTGTTCCCTCTCACCGTCACAGCCGCCTGGGAATGACTTGGCAGCATCAGCGCGCCCGTCTGTCCTGAGTTTGGGAGCAGGGATGAGGGACCTGGGCAGAGCAGGATTCTGGGGATGGCAACTGTTATGACACCGAGCCTTGAATAACTACTTGTTGGGCTATACCTAAATAACATGGGAAAAGACAGACACAAACATCCACTTGAGCAAGGGGGAAAGTACAAAATTGCTCTTGAAATGCATTTTAAGCAACGTTAATTCCCAAGTTCAAGAACAGCAAACCAAACTAGAGAATGCTGTCATATTCTCTCCACTGAAAACTCTGAAAAGATATGCCTCTTACAACTAGAAAGGGATCAAATGAAAAAAATACGGAAAAATCATAGGCTCGTAAATGCAAGTTAGTAACCTTAATTAGTAAGTAACCTTAATTCCCTTCTTGTCTCTGAAAGGAGCTAAGTTCTATAAAAACGTGGACAGTCAGGAAGCTTGTTACTTAACCTCTTAAATGCTTTGACTTCTACAAACGTTATAAACGGTTATTCCTAAACCACCCATTGCTGTTGCAAGTGTCCTGAAAATCTTGTATCACTTCAGTATGTCTTATTTGCTATACACAGCTTCTTTTACTAAAATATCACTTGCTTTTGCCAAGTTCCCTTTTCAAAAGGAGTATCAAGACAAACAAACAAACAAAAGAACCTGTCAAAGTTTCAAGTTGTATGCATTTGCTGATCACAGCTTAAATCATAAGGGAAAAGTGTCTTATCTACTTTTGTCACTATTGCTGAAATATTTGCATATGCAGATCATAAGCATTCTATGAGCAGGAACGACTTTACAAATAAAAAACAATAACAAGAGTGGACGTAAAGAATTTACTCTTCATATCACGCTGACTACCACCACTTCTGAAAAAAAACATTTGTGCAATGGCTTAATACTTCCTGGCAATACTGTATGGAATGAATCATTTATTGTTAATTAGTAGCTTTTCTGTCACACCTGTGAGGCCTCTGCAACTTATCTCTTGATGCCAAGTGATCAAATAAGAGAGACTTCCTCATTATATTCTGCCAAATATTTGTGTTTACTAACATGTAAGAAGACTAACAAGTTGTTAATAAGCTGACAACAACAACATAGCTGCATTAATTTTCATACACTCCCATTCCAGCAACAGCTACAGGTCATTGACCATCAAAGTATCAAAGGACTTAAAACAGAGCAGTCAGGCAACTCCAGGGCACAGATTGAGACAAAAAAAACCCCAAAAACCGACTCTGGGAAAGCCAGACTACAAAGTCTATATTCAGTTAATGGATGACAGAAAATTTATAGAGGTTTTTTCTCTGTTAGACATTTTCTTCCCTGTGTCCAATATGTTCTAATCTGAAAAGACCAGATTGTGCAAAATATCTCCAAGTATCGTAGGAATAGTGGTTCCACCAACATCACAATAAAATGTATTCATGGTTTCAAACAAGCAAGCCTTGTATTAGAATGAAAGTTACAGGCTCCACCTTTGCAGTCTCATACTTAATGTTTACTTATTTGCTATATCAAACGTCCAACAATAAAAAGATGAAAATAATATTAAATACTTCACTTTAAACGTAGATTAATACTATTATATCATACTGTCATTTTATGAACAAATATATGCAGCCATCCTTTTTACAGATATTCTTTACACTCAACTCCAAACAGGGAATAAAATCCTTGACTTAAGAGCTTAGTAATAGAATCATTCCTCTGTTGAACTAATGTTTTAATTAGTAGTTGTGTAAAGCTAAAACATATTATTAAATATGAAATAATATACCACTGTTGTGTGGTTTACATTGACTTAATACGTAACTGGTGACTACTGAGTGTCATTAGGTTGAATTGCTTATGTCATCAAAACCTTTTATTTTTTTTAAGCTTTTAACCAAAGATTTCTATAAGGAGGGGAAAAAAAGTCCCAACTATTTTCAAACCACTTTTCTAGCATGGAAAAATTCACTGACAGTGCTATAAAAGTGAAATCAACACGATCATACTGTCACTGCTACATTTAAAAATGTAACATTTGAGCTAAGTAGAATGATGGCTGCTTTCAAGTGCTAGTATAAAGGAAATACACCTGCACTGAGAGCTATGAAGGGATGGAAAAACTAAACCAAAACAATCATAAGTCTCCCCATTAATGAATCACATTAAATTCTTGAGAAAAACATTTCAACGTCATGATGCCTGTTACAAGATAGACACGTAGTTATTTGGAGTACACAGAAGAATAGAAGAAGCATAACGTACAAGCTTTAAACACTCACCATCTGAATTGGCTTTTTGTGAAGATCTCGTTCAGTCACCAACTTTTCTTGGTCAGTGACATAAAGGCCTTTTTGTGCCAGGGCTTGTATAACAGCATCATGACCCAGAAGTGGTTTTGCAGCATCACTCTTGAGAATAAGGCTCCCAGCACGACAGTAGAGTTCTGCAGACAGCAGCAAGTTAACAACAGGTGGTTTAATGTGCTCCTGGTCATACTGGTCTGTGTAAAACGGTTCTCGTAGTTCTTCTGGAACATTTTCTACCAAAAAAAAAAAAAGCATTAGTCAGTATAAGAATAGTCTTTCATACGCACAAACCAGAAATCAGATTAAAAGAAAGCATATTCAAAGGAAGGCCAGAGTCTTTACCAGTCATGACTATATAAAACACTGGGGAAAATTGCACACAAGGGTAACATTTGAGCTATAAATAGAAACCTAAGAAAAATTCAAAAAGAATTCCACACTGCAAAGGCTGCCCCAGAATGCCAGTCTGTGGTTTACATCATCATTACTTTAAAATTCCTTGGCTTCTCCAACTACGTGCCCAAACATTCTCATTTCCTTTGGCATAACATTATATAGGTCAGACGTACAAAGAGAGAACAACACCCATTTAAACACCAAACCCTGTCTCTACTACACAAGTCAAATGGAAATGGAACGCTATGTTTTAACGCAGAATAAGTTGAGACGAAAGGGGAAAATTCCACTCAGCAGCCTTACAGGTTTCATACCTGTAAAAAGAAGTTTGATGACTACACTATCTATTTCAAAGGTCAAGCATCACAGAATGATGACAATCCGACAGTTAAATACTTGAACGTTTTACTGGAATTAAAGGAATTGAAAAAGAGGAAAAAAATATTATCAATCTCCTTCTGACAAAATATTTAATTCTTATTTGCCTATTTGTGTTACCGACTTCCCTTAAAACCGTGGCTTTCCTCCTTTTTCAGTGAATTTGCGTAACAGAAAGTTACGCAAGATTCTGTCAAGTTTATGCTGAGATTTTAACTCCAACATTAGCATTCCAAGACAACCTAACAGTTTTTCCAAATACTTCGCAGAACACAATCCAAGCGAGGCTGTATTTATAACTGCCTACCACAAAACTAATAGTTATAAATTAATTACATATGGTACTAGATAAAGTGAAGTTAAATTGCTAGCGAAGTGGAAAATAACTCAGACACGGTTTCAGACTTCACATTACTAAACATAAGCACTGCAAGATGTTCCACTTTCCCTACGTAAGAATTTCACTCTCCATTGTTGTAAAATTAGTTAAGCTAACAGCATTTGTGGGATAAAGAACCTGTGACTCTTTTCCCAAGCCCAAATGGAAAAGCCTACTTAACTGCTACAAGGAAAAAAGCGTGTAGGAAAACAGAGATGCCATTCTAGGTCCCTATTCCCTGTGCCTGCAGTTGGATAAACGACTAAACAGACAAGGTTTGAAGCAGCTGGTGGAGTAAACAGCCCAATAAGGGTGGAGCAGAAGAGAGAGAAAAAACAGAACATGCCATCACAAGATAATGACAGATTATCTTCTCCCTCATACATATTCTATGTACTTCCATTATGGGCTTGGGGAGCAGAGCTTGCTGCCTTCTAGCTGTGAAAGGAGAAGCTATGCGTTGCAGAGTGCAAAAAGGAAAAGTATTATCACATACACTCTTCAATGCCACAGGGAAGGCAAGAAAGGATATCACTTCTTATTTGCCAATTCAGAATATCGAGAGGAAGAGAAGTATAGTTAACAACTTGCTTAAACTGGGAGCCCATTTTTGGCTAGAAAGCTTGTTTGGAGCACAGATCAAAATGTACTGCCAGCAAAACTACTCTACCCTTTTTAAAACACAAGCCTAATGCCTAACAATATTACTTTTTAAACAAGAAAATAATAAAACTACTACTAAAAAAAAAAATCTACCAGTGTCAGGTAATGATATTGGAGTCTTCTCTTGCCTCGCTTACTGACTCCACAGGACCAGTCACCCAATATTATAAAAAGTACTTATAACTAAGGAACTCCGCAAGCTGCTAGGTGCCTGCATCCCTAGGTATTATCTCCATCTATTGCCATTCTACCTGTCCTTCTTTCTTTTCCCTGTTTGTCCATACGTTGTCTACTTTAATATTAAGCTCCTTATTTCTGCAGGCCCTCATGATTCATCTCCACCTCTGTACCAGGAGCTCAATCCTCATCACATCCTTATCCACTATAATTCCAAACGCCAACTTTGAAAGCATCTTCACGCTATATCTTCAACCTAGAGAGCATCAGAAAACATGTTTTGTAAGTATCTCATGAAGTTCAGGTAGCAGATTTTGCCTTCTTGTGGGAAGAAACACACGCACACTTTTTGGATCATGTGGGATGTTAGATGGGGTGGGGGCAGCAGGGAGGAAGAGATAAAGCCATTTGTAATTTCACAGAAGACTTAAAACAAGCTCATTCCCATATGAAAAAAAATACCTCGCAGCAGAAGCAGTTAGCTACACACAAGCAGAAGTCCCATACTCTGTGTTTGGGGATCACTTAAGATAATAACTGATTCCAAGTCTGAAAATTTTTTGCCAGAAAAGCAATCCACAGATTGGAAATAACAAACTCGTCACCTGTTAATGAGTAATTTCTGATCTTCTGTATCACCAAAACAAACTCTAAAGTGACAAGATAAGATGCAATAAATGCATTTATCATGAAAGAATCACATCCACTACTGGGGCTTAGTAATAAAAAGCCTCAATACACAAAAAACAAAAATTAAAAATTAAAGGTGCTAACTATCAAAGGCAAATATAATTATTTATAACTATATTTGAAATATAATTATATCTGAAAAATTCAGCAAAACATGAAATGTACGTCATTTCCTTTACTTCATTGGTATTCACAAAAATAAATGTGGAATAAAAACTTACTGGTGTTCATAAAAATAAACCCAGAAGAGAGATAAATTATTAGAGAAATGGAACACGGAAACAAAGGACTACGAAGAGAAACTGTGACTACAGACATATTCTGAATTTACAGAAAAAACCAAAACAAAACAAAAACATGAAAGCATACAAATAAGGATTCCCTGCTGCAACAAGATCAGAAGTCTTGACAAAAAATTTCCCATCAGAGTTCCTTTCACAGACAGGAACATGTACTTTTCCCCACTTATCAGACTGTTTGATATCGGAATAGAACTTGATAGAAGATTCAAGCCATGTTCTCATTTTTGCTATAGTTTAAAAAAAAAATGATAATAAAAAAAGCACAGCAGCCAGAGAGAGAGGAAACTCTTCCTGTTACTGATGGCAAAGCAATCTGCACGTGTTGCCTCTGCAGTCCTGTGGAAGTTCTCTGCCGATTCTCGACACAACAAACAGGGTCCAAAGCCTTTATTAACAAATTCTGGCAGGATTGGAGATTGTGAAACAGCTCTGTCAGGCAGAGAAGAATCTTAACACTACTTCCCAGTACATGCATTTTAGCAGTCCTTTTCCTTCGCCAAACCAACACGAGTCTTTAAAGATTCAATTGTGAAGTAAATGAGCGGCTCTAAAATAAATAGCTTGTTGCACGTATCGCCATAAGGTACCATCTGACCTTGAGATTTGTGGCAAGGCACAGTAATTAGGTTAGAGAGGGATGTCGGGAACACTCAGTTAGGGGAGTGGAGCGCGTGAAATAGGGATGAGACCGAGGGAACTGCATGTACTTCTGATAGAGAGGTGGTGGGAGAATCTAACCCCACACTTAGAGCACCCGGGGGGGGCAGGTTTCGGAAACGTGGACTTGGATTGCACAGTGAAGTGACACCAGGCAGTGGTTACCAGCTGCTGGAAGGGAAATCTCAACTGGATCAAAGTAAAAAAAAGTCCTCTACAGTGAAAGCAGGAGAGCCAGAGGACCTCTCTGTGAGGCTGTCCAAACTTAGGTGGAGAAGTCTCCGAGAAGAAACCTCTTGAACTTGAGTCCAGCTCTTTGTGGAGCAGGATGTTAAATCAGATGAACTCCAGAGGCTACTTTCACCTCATTTTTTCCCTAACATTGTCAGCAGGACTATAAGTTTCAATTCAGAAATCTTTTCTCGGCATTGGTTAAAAAAAAAAAAAGTTTGGCATTTTATAAGTATTGCCCTGTGAAGAGGCAATGAAGCTAATGTATAAATTCAAACCATAGAGGAAAGAACGAAAAGGAAATATCACATTAGTCCCAAACAATAACATAAATTTAATTTAAAAATGAGGCTAACTTTAAAATAGTATTTGACACAAATCCAGGTACTTTTTCTGTATATTAATAATGGACTCCAAAATCCTGTAGATGGTCTCTTTAGAGAAAGAAGGAAGGAAAATTAAAAAAAGGAAAAGAAAAAAAAGGGGGGGGCCTTATTTCAAGCTTTAAAACAGAGGATTATTTCTCCCCATAACACGATAAAATTATAACCTAGCTTTCCACTTAAGCAGACTGTTTTGAAGGGATGGAATCACCTAAAAATAATTCATGGCTACCAACCCTGAATTCACCTTTAAAAGCTGTTTTAGAAATAAAACTCTCTGCTCAAGTATGAATTACTCCTTTGGTGACGAATTCCTCCTTTGGAAAAACTTACTTTTACTAATGTGAAAAGTCTACACCTTCTTTAAAAACAAACTCTTTTTTGGTAAAGTTTCCAGACTTGCACACAGATGAATACGATCCTTTGAGTTATATGACTATTGAGCTTTTCAAGTCTACAACAGTGAACAATTACAGATTTATGAATGTTTTAACCAAGGAAGTCCAAAAATGTAGATTTCTTTGTCAACAAGCTCTCTTTTTTTATTATTATTCTTGACAATAATATAAACAAGTTAAAATATTTTATGATAGGCTTTCTAATTAAAATACACACAATTCTTGGGAGCTACAAGGCCACATTTAAGCCTAGAAAACTTCCATTTCTGCAGGTTACTGACATCAAACAACATTTAAAAAACCCCCACTATTTGTAGGGGACTGAGATTTAACACAGAATTATTCCATGAAAATTTTGGCTAATACTTTCGACCGCTTCCTAGTGCAAACCAGCAAATGAATTTATGCCAAATGTTAATGAAATCAATTACTTGGCAGTTCTCTGCCAGTCACTACGGGGCTGTTTTTGCCATAAAGTAACAGTGTTAAGTTACTGGGTCAGACTTCCAAAGTGCCCACAACCATCCCGGGGCCACATTTGCAATTTGGGCATAAGAAAGCAGATTTTGCACGGAAGTCAAGAGTCTGAGGACTGAGAACAAGTCAGAGAGATTATTTTGCTTTTATTTTTTATTATTATTTTTACTCCTGCCTCAGTAGAAGCAGGAGACATTTCAATTTGCCCTTTGGAGATGCCTTCAAAAGCTCCGATGAGTACTCGGGTTCTAAGATTTACAGCAGGTTAGCAATCCATGGATCAAACTGCTGCTACCGAACAAAAAAAAATAATGGAATAAGACTTTAAAGCAGGGAGTGGAAAATTAAATGAGATGGTTGATATTAAAACCAGAATTTTTACTTGTTGGTTTGCTGAATCAGTCTGCCACTTACATTGTTCTTGGCCAGCAGGCATACTTGTGCCTAGGGGCAATTATCTAAAAGGTTAACCTCTATAAATTTATGGCAGAATTTCAGTATCACAACTCTTAACTTTGACGACCTAACTAAATGGAATTTGAGACATTCTTGGATTTACCATCACAACAGCCCCTACCCTCCCATCTCTAGATGCCACAAAAATAGATCGCTATCCACTGCTTTGACAGCAGTTCCACACTTATAAGGGATTCTTTATTAAAAACAATAAAACCCAACCAACCAACGATAAAACAACAAATCCCCAAAACACCCAAGGGAAAAACATGCACAGGCCATACTCTTCATAGCCTACTGAGATGAGAATTACATAAAAATTGCTCTACTGGGTCACGCTAATTGTCTACCCCATCCAGTACTCTGTCTTCAGCAGCACAACAGGAAGCACTACTCACAAAGCACACACAATTTGTCTGGCAGAGGCATTTCCTATTAAAACAGGCAAGTTTACCATCTATTTTACTAAAACCTGTGTATTGACATGGGTTTTCATCAACAAAAGACAGAATTAACCCTGGCAATAATAAGGTCAATTCTTATTAGCATGGATGCCCTCAGAACTTCTTTCTGGAAAAGTAAGATACGAGAAATATAATAGTATAGTTATAATTTCACTTGGCTAGCATCCTGATGACTGTTATCGCCAAGACAGGATTTAAATGGCCGATGGAACAGGGCAAAAGACTCTTTCAGAAACTTAAAACGCTTTCTCCTGAACTATTTTAAGACATCCTTAAACCAAAGAAAACTTTCTGCCAGATAGACATGAGCTGACACATCTGTTTTTGGTGTCTGGCTTACAGGTTCTCTTAAGTGTAAGACTGCTTCTAATTCAAAAAAAAAGAAGCAGCTAGACCTATACAACTCTTACATTAGGCAAATAGATTTCAAATACTGCACTTCAACTCTGTAGCAAGAAGGTTTGTTTATTATCTATTGTCCAAGGTGGGGGGGAGGGAGGTAAGTATATGTAGGAAGAAATCAGTATTACTCTTGCAAAGTCGTGATGATAGAAAAATATAAAAGAGAAGCCAGGTACAGGTAGAAGAAATATATTTCATCTCATCAATGGACATAGGTGAGCATTTGGCTACAGTTGCATCATCAGATTACTGCATTTTGCAGACAGGCACTTCAGCTGAAGACAAAAAGGCTCAGAATTGGCTCAATGACATGAAGTCACTGAAAGAACAGATTATAAACTACCCCACTGGAGGTCTATAGTGTAGTAAAGATCCCAGCAATGGTTCATTTACGAATTCACCTTCCCAAACTTTTGCACATGCACAGTCTACAACCTCAGATGACTCTGCCAAGCCTCAGAGATCCAGGAGTTAATACAATTTTATTTATTTTTTTAAAGTTACCCACAGTCAAATCATATTTAAAATATGTTCTACAGAGAGGAGTGATACCATCATTTTCTAAGTAGATCATCTCAGCAGATGATTAGATCAATCAACCGATTTTAGTAAGACTGACCAAAGTATCAATTTGCCAGTGACTAATTTAGAGAGATGATGGAAAGGAATCTATTTTTTTGAAAAAACCAACACCAACAAACCATAAGCAAACACCTACAAGAATCTCAAACATTTGCTTTTATACTCTAGAATCATGTACAAGTATTTGTTAGTCACCATACCTAGTAAAAGTGTACAAATCAGGTCTGCTAAGAACAGATTAAAAAGAGGTTCTGGCCTGCAACACCCAACAGAACAGATGAGAGTAGTTAAAACTTGTTTCCGTCAGATACACAATGTTCATTCCTTCCCTTCATAGCTCTACTGGCAACATGTGCAAACAGCAATAAGTAGCTGCATATGAATTCTGAAAATATTAATCAACAGGAGAAAGTTATTTTTAAGTCTCTTGGGTAATGTTTAGTTGCAGATGATGCGGTCCGTAATCTACTGCTTCAGACACCTATAAAAGATAAATTTAGTGCTAAAAGGCAGATGGACTATTTCATTTTGCAGAAAATACTCAGCACGGTGTTTAAGAAGCTTTTATTTAATTTCTATCTTATTCCTGCCAAAAAAACTCACGTTAAACCAGCAAAATTTATCACTGTAGCAGGATAATACGCTACAGATAGCGAACAGCAACAGATTTTCAAACTGTTCCTGTAGTTTTATGAAACTCATAGGTACACATCAGAGATCTTAACTCAGTAACTAAAAACTAGATGCAAAACCATCTGAAAAACAGACAAGAGTACTCAGAAGTCTCCTATCAAATGGAAATAACGTGCACTTCAAGGTTCAAGAACCAGTATCTTCCGTCATACTAGCTGAGGTTCTAGAGAAGCAATTCCAAGCTACAAAGGGATTGAAAATCATTTTGGAGAACAAATTATAATTCAAGATGATTTTGGTAAGTGGAAGGAGCAGCGGTTTG